>NC_026003.2:1069982-1162604 GCF_000442705.2 Elaeis guineensis
TGTTATGATGAAGTCCTTAGGACTATTCAAATTCGATAAAGAGAGATTTATCGATTAGTCTTAAAACTGTTCACAATCAAATGATAGACTGTTAATAAGGACGACAACTTCTATCGAGCATAGATCGCTATAGGCCATATGGTTAGTTGTCCTCTTAATCAATGAGTGTGGAGACACTGGTATGGCATACAGATGAGATGTAAGGGTACATTATCATTGAACGTGACCAACTCCAGAGCATTCTGCTGTCGAGAATGTCTCTGATGGGATATAGGTATAAGTATCCCTTAGATCTGAGATCACCTTAGTGACTTGCAAGCAACTCACTATGCTTTGGTATTGACTAATTGAATTTCTAATTCAGTGACGGAAGGCTTCTGGACATAGTCAAGTACTTGCAAAGTCAGAGTGTGATCGAGATGGGATTGACCACTCAAGAGTTGGAGAAGAATGAGTCACTGCATTTCAATTTAGCAAAACCTTGGCCAGGGTAATCCATCAGATGGATTTGATATTTTGAAAAATAATATGGACAACCTGATCAGAGTTGACAGTTGAACTCTGAGGTGTCCTAAGATCATTTTGGTCAAGAAGATGAATTATATGAAAACTATATCCGCATGGGTTCTAAGGATATTGTTCTACACATTCGACCTATCCGAACGTCGGGTACCAGTGCTAGATGGTCACTTCGATTGGTATAAAAATTTATTTCTGTACTATCATTTAGGTTCAGACCTATGAGGTCACATACATTAAAGTTTATGATCCAATCAGATGGTTAATCAATGATTAAGAATCGTTCTAGGGTTAAATGATCAATACGATTGACATTTAACCTAGTGCAAGTGTTCAGGAGGATCGATTAGCAATTTGATTGCTAATTGGCTTAATTTGATTAAGCTAATGGGTTGAGATTAAGTCTAATTAAATATAACTTAATTATATTTAATTTGGGCTTGATTAGATCAAATCCAATTGGTTTATTGGATAAGCCAATGCAAAGAAAAACTAGTCCTAGTTCAATTAGGACTTGGGTCAACCTAATTTCTAATTTGATTAGAAAATTAAATCAGATTTAAATCTAATTTAATCTGATTAAATTAAGTTTTTAATTGAGTTAAGACCTATTTTAATTGGATTGATCTAATTTTGATTTGATTTGATTTGAGAAACCAAATTAAAACAAGTCATAAGATAGAATCCTAGTAAGACTAGTATTCCACCTTGCGCCACATAAGCCCCCGCACACCCTCTCTCTTATTCATGCCAATCCCTCTAATTTTGTGTGACAAAAGCCTCTCTCAGGTCTTTCCCATGTTCAAAAGGTTTCCTCTTTCTTTCATACATAGAAAGTGGTTGTGGATCAAATCAAAGTAGGAATAAATTTGAATTTCAAATTCTATGAGATAGAGTTTTAGAAATCCAAAACTCTTTCCTTTTTGCATCAAATTTACTCAAATGTTTTTTGAGATTTTTGTGACTTTTAGGACACATATTGTGCATCCTTTTCTAGTGGTCATTCATAAAAATAAGGAGGAGGCACCAAGAGTTGGGCACCCCTTATCTTGCCATGTTTGGATAAGCCTTGATTAGGTATTTGACCTAGACAAGGACTCTATCATATCTCTCTTATAAAATGAGTTTCTTCATAAAATTTTTGATAAACATAGAGATTTGAGAGACCTTTGGGACATCCAAAAATTAGAGAGAAAGACCTTTGGATCATAGAGATATAATAGACACAAGACAGGGTGTCTAGAGAGAGTAAAGAGAAGAAGAAGAGGGTCTTCTTCTAGGATTGTTAGTTTCATCTCTTTCCTTCCTCCATCTTGAGTTTCTGAGAGTGTCTCAAATTTAAAACTCCTCCTCCTACTTCTCATCTTTGGAAGAGTCTAAATCAAGAAGAAGGAGGTACCTGATCAACCATCAAAGAAGGATCAGCGCAGTACTAGCATACTGTGCTGATTTTCTGGAGCTGGACTTCTGATCGAGATTTATGGGCTCGTGTGGATGACTCCTAGAGGCTGGACACATGTGTAGCTATAACATCATCCTCAAGTCCGAATCAACAAGGTTAGAACATCTAACTTGCAAGGTAATAGATCTGATCTATTGTTTAATACATACATTAGATGTAGTATAGAAACATGTTGATATGATCAACATGTAGTTCATGCTCTATATATTTTAATTTCTGATTTAATGCTATATAATAATCATGCAATAAATCTTAGATTTAAAAATTTTTTAATTTTAAAAAATAAATTTTAATTTATTTTAGTCTTCCACTGTCTGATCTTGAAAAAGTTTCAAGATCTAACCCTGAAACCCTAGATCTGGTTCCTTCAATTGGTATCAGAGCCAGGTTATTTGTTACATGATTATTTATACATGCTTAGATTATTTTTTAGATTAGATCTAATTTATAATCTAATTATTAAATCTAAAATTAAAATTTTAGATCAATCACGAACTGCAAGGTTGTCCTGCTGTAAGGTTTACCCCTTACAGTGCAAAGGTTGTCCTAGTTCGTGTAGATCTATCTTTAATCATAAATTTGTTAGATATGATTTAGATTAAATTTATAATTTATTAGATTTAAAAGATATTTAAATCTGAAATAAAATCTCTTTGTTAATAATTTTTGTGCAAAGAAATTATTTAAAGTTAAAATTATTTCAATTACATGAACCTGTTTAGATTAGATCTAAAGTAGTTTCATATTTATTTCATTTGCATCTTGATTATGAATCAAATATGCAATATGATTGGTAGAACCATATTGTAAAATTATTTTACAAATATAAAAATTATTTTCGAAAAGCCGAACCCAACCCTCAGCCCAAAACTTAATTAAGAATTAAGAAGTTATTTGATTAGGTTCTAGGATTGTGAATTGAAGAACCTAAGACACAAACTATAACACATTGGATTAATGGGTTAGTAAAATTAGGTCCATTAATTGGGTTAGACCTATGGTTAGATTAAAGATGGACTTAATTAGAGAATTGACTAAATCTAATCAATTATTGTCTTAGATTAGGTCAAGGATTTTTCTAGATCAATTACAATAGTTGTAGTTGGTCAAGTCCATGTCTTTAACGAGAACCAAATGGACTTGATTCTAGGCTAAACGGTCTAGCACGAACTGTTAGGTTGATCTAATCGAAACTAATTAAATCAGTTGGTGTCTAAAGTAAACCAGATCGGTGGTTTTTAATTGGGAGCCCACTTACCTGGCCATTTTTGATGGTGTCTAAGGCAAGTTTTGGCCGACCCTCCCACTGATCGAACTTATCTGACCTCTTAGTGAAATTATATTTTGATCGGATCACTTGACTATTCGAGCTGACCCATGTCAGTTAGGTAAATCAATGTGACTGATTTAGGTGCTCCTAGACCAACCCTTTTAATGGTCTCCCTTAAGCTGACTTGGTGAAGCCAGTGGGAGGATCATGATAAGCTGGTTCATCTAACCTCATCCTCTAAATCATTTCAATTCTCTAAAATTGTTAGGTCCTTAAAATGATAAAGTTATAGAGATAACTGAGTCATAGTCTCCCATTAAGGTGTTTGATAATGAGTCTATTAACTCAATAATCATTGCAGACCCAAGGGCTTGGTGCTTGTTGACTAATAGAATTATCACTCATCATATGACGACTTGAAAGTGTCTCTCTAATAGTGGTTAGGTGAGCCAACCAAAGTTGGACTTAATCATTCATTGGTTAGATGTACCAAGTATGGTCATGTTAATGGTTGGACCTAACCGGATCCTTACAGTGGAGGCCAAATCCTACTGATTAGGTTTCTGGGGCAAAATTAAAATTACTAAAAATTATTTAGAGAAACAATTAGTTATGAACCTACCTTAGATGTACATGGTTGGCCAACTAAAGTTGGGCTTGTGTGCAGTCTAAGTGGATTCTAGTACCCACTAAGGAATTAGGTTAATTCTTCGAATTAGAGGTAAAGGCTATCAATTCGAATAAAATAGTGAGAGGAACCTTTTTATTAAAGTCCAAATCTTTAGATTTAATGAATCAATTACTAATTAGGTTATAGTTTTTCTTTGAGCAGATATGGCCACTTTCCTATCACTCCAATCATTGTTGGACAATGATAAGTTGGTGGGACCCAACTTTGATAGCTGGTACCGAAAGTTGAAGATAGTCCTAGAGCATGAACGGATCCTATATGTGATAATGGATCCTGCACATGAGGAGCCAGCTGTCAATGCACGTGGAACAATCAGAGATACTTATCAAAAGTGGCTCAGTGATCGGATCATGGTGCGCTGTATCATGCTGGCTGCCATGAGCGACGAGTTCAATCACAGATTCAAGACGGCTCAGTCAAAAGACATGCTTTAAGTGTTGGAGGATGCCTTTGGCACATCCGATGACGTGGAGAGACACAAGACTAGTTGTGCCATCTTCATTGCCAAAATGCGGGATGGTGCCTCTATCACTGATCATGTATTGTATATGATCGAACTGATGGAATGATTGAGCAAGCTCGGCTTTCTCTTGCATGAGCAGCTTGGGAAAGATGCAATACTAAACTCGTTGCCCAAGTCTTATCTTCTATTCCTCACTCATTATAGAATGACAAAGTCTGAAGTGAACTACCATGGGTTACTGAGGTTGCTTCAGAACTTTGAGAAGGATCACCACTCCACAAGGAGTCGGTGAACTTAGTGGGAGGTTCGTCTTCTGGTTCTCGCCCCTTTAAAAAAGGGAAGAAGAACAAGAAGAAGAAAGTGAAGAAGGTGCAAGTTCAGGCTGGGACATCAGTGTAGGGCCAGACCAAAAAGATCAAGCCCGATAAGAGTCTATTCTACTGGCAAGCACTCTAGATTAGATAGTGTGTCAGATATCTACTTATGGCACTGTAGGCTAGGTCATATAAATAAGAACAGAATAAACAGGTTGACTCAAGAGGAAATTCTCGAAGTGAGTGATTATGAATCACTTCTAACCTGTGAGTCCTGTCTTCTTGGTAAAATGACCAAGTCACCTTTTACTGGAAAAGATGAGAGAGCTACTGAGCTCTTGGGCCTAGTACATACTGATGTATGCGGGCCCATGAGCACAAGTGCTCGAGATGGATATTTCTACTTCATAACTTTCACGGATGATCCATCAGATATGGATATGTCTATCTGATGAAACATAAGTTGAATTCATTTGAAATATTCAAACGATTCTAAAGTGAAGTAGAAAATAAACTGAGAAGAGCATTAAAACTCTTCGATCTGATCGAGGAGGACAATATCTTTCTAGTGAGTTTCTCACATATCTAGGAAAAAATAAGATTCTCTCCCAATGGACTCCTCCAGGAACACCACAGCATAATGGTGTGTCTGAAAGGAGAAATCGGACTCTGTTAGACATGGTCGGATCCATGATGGGTTTTGCCAGTTTGTCGATATCCTTCTGGAGATATGCACTCGAATCGGCCTGTTATCTATTAAATAGGTTTCAAGTAAGTCTGTAATTAAGACTCCATATGAGATATGGACAGGACGTAAGCCAGCACTTTCACACCTTAGGGTCTGGGGGTGCCCAGCCTATGTCAAACGATTAGTCACAGATAAATTTGGACCTAGGTCTGACAAATGCACATTCTCGGGTATCCCAAAGAGATCAAAAGATATTTTTTCTACCATGCTGATGAACAAAAGGTGTTCGTCAGCCTTAAAAAAATCTTTTTAGAAAAGAAGTTCCTTGGTGAAGGAACCGTTGCCTCTAAGGTTGAACTTGATGAAGTTCAACAGGTAGAAGGACCGACACCAATAGCTGAACCTGAATCGGATTTGATTAGATCAGATCTGGAGCTCAATGTACCTACACCATTAAGGCGATCTGGTAGAGTACCATGTTAGCCAGACAGATACTATGGTTTCTTGATCTGGGATAGTGATCCCATCGAACTCGATGAGAACGATGAGGATCCGATCACCTATATAGATGCAATGCAGAGATCTGATTCTAAGAAATAGCTTAAAGCCATGAAATCTAAAATGAAATCCATGAAGGTCAATGATGTATGGATATTGGTTGACCCACCTGAGGGGGTTAAACCCATTGAGTGTAAATGGGTGTTCAAAAGAAAAAGGGGTGCAGACGGAAAGGTGGAGACCTATAAAGCCCGTCTAGTTGCCAAGGGTATCATCAATGTTATGGTATTGACTATGATAAGATATTTTTTTCTGTGGCAATGCTCTAATCCATTCGGATAATGCTTGCAATAGCTACCCATCTGAATTATGAGATCTGGCAAATGGATGTAAAGACAGCTTTTCTGAATGGAGAGCTGATCGAAGAGGTGTATATGATACAACCTGAGGGGTTTACATCCACAGATGAGTCCAAGGTGTGCAAGCTTCAGAGATCCATTTATGAATTGAAGCAAGCTTCTCGGAGTTGGAACATGTATTTTGATAAGGTGATCAAAACGTATGGCTTCATCAAGAATGGAGAAGAGCCCTGCATCTATAAATGGGTAAATGGTCCAGTTGTGGTATTTCTTGTCTTGTATGTAGATGACATTCTCTTAATCAGGAATGACATCCCCGCACTACAGAGAATAAAATTTTATTGTCATCACAGTTCTCCATGAAGGACTTGGGTGAAGCATCCTACATGCTAGGGATGAAGATTTATAGGGATAAATCTAAAAAGATGCTTGGGTTATCCCAGTCCACGTACATTGACACTGTGCTAAGAGATTCAGCATGGAAATTTTAAGAAGGACTATCTACCGATAGGCCATGGAATTTCTCTCTCTAAGAAGGATTGTCCGACAACTTCTGAAGAGAGAGAGCATATGAGTAGAGTCTCATATGCTTCGACCGTGGGATCTATCATGTATGCCATAACATGTACAAGACTAGATGTAGCATACTCACTAGGAGTAGTGAGTAGATACCAATCTGATCCTGAAGAAAATTACTGAAAAGTGGTTAAAGCCATCCTTAAGTATTTGAGAAATACTAAGGATCAATGGTTGGTTTATGGTGAGTCAGATCTGAAACTTATGAGGTTCACAGACTCTAGCTTTCAATCTGACCATGATGACAACAGAAGCGTGTCGGATTATATCTTTACTCTGAATGGTGGAGCCATCTGCTGGAAGAGTTTCAAGCAGCATACTGTGGCAGACTCTGTTTGTGAAGCGGAGTACATCGCAGCATCGGATGCCGCGAAGAAAGCTGTGGTTGAGAAAATTTATCACCGAGCTCAGAGTAGCACCCTCCCTCGATGGTTCAATCCTGCTCTACTGTGACAGTACTAGTGCCATAGCTCTGGTGAAGGAACTCAAAGCACACCAGCGGACGAAGCACATTTTGCGCCACTTCCACCTAGTTCAGGAGATCGTGGATCGAGGTAACGTTGACCTTCAAAAAATCGATGGAAAGGAGAATCTGGCGACCACTTCACTAAAGTCCTGATGATAAAGGAGTTCGACAACCACAAGTCGAAGATGAGTATTAGATACTGTGCCGAGTGGCTTTAGGACAAGTGGGAGTTGTTGAAAAATATATCCCAAAAGTCAATTGTCAAGCTGTTGATGGTTGAGCAATCAAGTATAGTAATTGATTTGTTAATAAATAAAATATATTTGGTATTTTCATCATAAGCTTCCATCTTCTAATGAACTCCGTTGTTATAATGAAGTCCTTAGAACTATTCAGATTCGATAAAGAGAGGATTTATCGATTAGTCCTTAAAACTGTTCACGACCAAATGATAGGCTGTTAATAAGGACGACAGCTTCTATCAAGCATAGGTCGCTGCAGGCCATATGAGTTGGTTGTCCTCTTAACCAAGGAGTGTGGAGATACTGGTATGACATACAGATAAGATATAAGGGTACATCATCATTGAACATGACCAACTCCAGAGCATTCTGTTGTCGAGAATGTCTTTGATGGGATATAGGTATAAGTGTCCCTTAGACCTGAGATCATCTCAGTGACTTGCAAGCAACTCACTGTACTTTGGCACTGGACTAACTGAATTTCTAATTCAGTGATGGAAGGCTTCTGGGCATAGTCAAGTGCTTGCAAAGTCAGAGTGTGATCGAGATGGGATTGACCACTCCAAGAGTTGGAGAAGAATGAGTCACTGTATTTCAATTTAGCAAAACCTTGGCTAGGATAATCCATCAAATGGATTTGATATTTTGAAATACAATGTGGACAACCTGATCAAAGTTGACAGTTGAACTCTGAGGTGTCCTATGATCATTTTGGTCAAGGAGATGAATTATATGAAAACTATATCCTCATGGGTTCTAAGGATATTGTTCTACACATTCGACCTATCCGATCGTCAGGTACCATTGCTAGATGGTCACTTCGATTGGTATAAAAATTTATTTCTGTGCTATCAGCTTAGGTTCAGACCTATGAGATCATACACATTAGAGTTCATGATCCGATCAGATGGTTGATCAACGATTAAGAATCGTTCTAGGATTAAATGATCAATACGATTGACATTTAACCTAGTGCAAGTGTTGCAGGAGGATCGATTAACAATTTGATTGTTAATTGGTTTAATTTGATTAAGCCAATAGGCTGAGATTAAGTTTAGTTAAATATGATTTAATTAGATTTAGTTTAGGCTTGATTGAATCAAGTCCAATTGATTTATTGGATGAGCCAAGTGCAAGGAAAAAACTAGTCCTAGTTCAATTAGGACTTGGGTCAACCTAATTTCTAATTTGATTAAAAAAATAAATCTAATTTAATCTGATTAAATTAGGTTCTTAATTAGTTTAAGATATATTTTAATTGGGTTAATCTAATTTTGATTTGATTTGGTTTGAAAAATTAATTAAAACAAGTCATAAGATAGAATCCTAGTAAGACTAGGATTCCACCTTGCGCCACATAATCCCCCCCCACGCCCTCTCTCTAATTCTATGCCAATCTCCTCTTATTTTGTATGACAAAAGCCTTCTCCCAGGTCTTTCCCATATTCAAAAGGTTTCCTCTATTCTTTCATACATGGAAAGTGGTTGTGGATCAAATCAAAGTAGGAATAAGTTTGAATTTCAAATTCTATGAGATAGAGTTTTAGAAATTCAAAACTCTTTCTTTTTTGCACCGAATTTACTCAGATTTTTTTTGAAATTTTTGTGACTTTTAGGGCACATATTGTGTACCCTTTTTTAGTGGTCCATGCATAAAAATAAGGAGGAGGTGCCCAAGAGTTGGGGTGCCCCTTATCTTGCCATGTTTGGATAAGCCTTGATTAGGTATTTGACCTAGACAAGGACTCTATCATATTTCTCTCTATAAAATGAGTTTTTTTATAAAATTTTTGGTGAACATAGAGATTTAAGAGACCTTTAAAACATCCAAAAATTAGAGAGAAAAACCTTTGGGTTGTGGAGATATAATAGACACAAGATAGGGTGTCTAGGAGAGAGTAAAGAGAAGACGAAGAGGGTCTTCTTCTAGGGTTGTTAGTTTCATCTCTTTCTTTCCTCCATCTTGAGTTTTCTGAGAGTATCTCAGATCTGAAACTCCTCTTCCTACTTCTCATCTTTGGGAGAATCTAAATCAAGAAGAAGGAGGCACCTGATCAACCATCGAAGAAGGATCAGCACAGTTCTAGCATACTATGCTAATTTCCTGGAGCAGAACTTTTGATCGAAATTTGTGGGCTCGTGTGGATGACTCCTAGAGGCCAGACATGTATACGGCTCGCAACATCATCCTCAAGTCTGGATTAGTAAGGTTGGAACATCTAACTTGCAAGGTAATAGATCTAATCTATTGTTTAATACATACATTAGATGTAGTATAGAAACATGTTGATATGATCAACATGTAGTTCATGTTCTATATATTTTAATTTTTGATTTAATGATATGTAATAATCATATAATAAAATGTTAGATCTAGAGATTCTCTATTTTTAGAAAATAAATTTTGATTTATTTTAGTCTTTCACTGCCTGATCTTGAAAAAGTTTCAAGATCTAACCTTAAAACCCTAGATTTGGTTCCTTCAATACTGATGTATGCGGGCCCATGAGTATAAATGCTAGAGGTAGATATTTTTACTTCATCACTTTCACGGATGATCTATCCAGATATGGATATATCTATCTAATGAAACATAAGTTGGATTCATTTGAAATGTTCAAACAATTTTGAAGTGAAGTAGAAAAATAAACTGGAAAGAGTATTAAAACTCTTCGATCTGATCGAGGAGGAAAATACCTTTCTGGTGAGTTTCTCATATATCTAGGAGAGAATGAGATTCTCTCCTAATAGACTCCTCCAGGAACACCATAGCATAATGGTGTGTCTGAAAGTAGAAATCGAACTCTGTTAGACATGATCCGATCCATGATGGATTTTGTCAGTTTATCGATATCCTTCTGGGGATATGCACTCGAATTGATCTGTTATCTGTTAAATAGGGTTTCAAGTAAGTCTGTAATTAAGACTCCATATGAGATATGGACCGGGCGTAAGCCAGCACTTTTACATCTTAGGGTCTAGGGGTGCCCGACCTATGTCAAACGGTTAGTTACAGATAAACTTGGATCTAGGTCTGACTATAGGGTACCCCAAAGAGATCAAAAGATATTTTTTCTACCATGCTGATGAACAAAAGGTGTTCGTCAGTCTTAAGGTAACTTTTTTAGAAAAAGAGTTTCTTGGTGAAGGAACCGTTGCCTCTAAGGTTGAACTTGATGAAGTTCAACAGGTAGAAGGACCGACACCAATAGCTGAACCTGAGTCGGATTTGATTAGGTTAGATTCGGAGCCCAATGTACCTGCACTATTAAGACGATCCAATAGAGTACCACGTCAGTCGGATAGATACTATAATTTTTTAGTCTAGGATGATGATCCCATCGAACTCGATCAGAATGATGAGGATCAGATCACCTATATGGATGCAATGCAGAGATCTGATTTTAAAAAATGGCTTAAAGCCATAAAATTGAAATGGAGTCTATGAAGGTCAACGATGTATGGACATTGGTTGACCCACCTAAAATGGTTAAATCCATTGGGTGTAAATGGATCTTCAAAAAGAAGAGGGGCGCAGACGGAAAGGTGGAGACCTATAAAGCCCGTCTGGTTGCCAAGGGGTATCATCAATATTATGGTATTGACTATAATGAGACATTCTCCCCTGTGGCAATGCTCAAATCCATTCGGATAATGCTTGCAATAGCTGCTCATCCGGATTATGAGATCTGGCAGATGGATGTAAAGACAGCTTTACTGAATGGAGAGCTGACCGAAGAGGTGTATATGATACAACCTGAGGGGTTTACATCTACAGATGAGTCCAAAGTGTGCAAGCTTCAGAGATCTATTTATGGATTGAAGCAAGCTTATCGGAGTTGGAACATGCGTTTTGATAAGGTGATCAAAACGTATGACTTCGTTAAGAATGGAGAAGAGCCCTGCATCTATAAATAGGCAAATGATCCAGTTGTAGTATTTCTTATCTTGTACATGGATGACATTCTCTTAATCGAGAATGACATCTCCGCACTACAGAGAATAAAAGTTTGGTTGTCATCGTAGTTCTCCATGAAGGATTTGGGTGAGCATCCTACATCCTAGGGATAAAGATCTATAAGGATAGATCTAAAAGGATGCTTGAGTTATCTCAGTCCAGGTATGTAGACACTGTGCTGAAGAAATTCAGCATGAAAAATTTCAAGAAGGGCTATCTACCGATAGGCCATGGAATTTCTCTCTCTAAGAAGGATTATCCGAGAACTCCTGAAGAGAGAGAGAGTATATGAGTAGAGTCCCATATACTTCGACCGTGGGATCTATCATATACGTCATGATATGTACAAGGTCAGATGTAGCATACTCACTAAGAGTAGTGAGTAGATACCAATCTGATCCTGGAGAAAACCACTGAAAGTGGTTAAAGCCATCCTTAAGTATTTGAGAAATACTAAGGACCAATGGTTAGTTTATGGCGAGTCAGATCTGAAACGTATGGGGTTCATAGACTCCAGCTTTCAATTTGACCATGATGACAGCAGAAGCGTGTTGGGTTATATCTTTACTCTGAATGGTGGAGCCATCTGCTGGAAGAGTTCCAAGCAGTATACTGTGACAGACTCTGTTTGTGAGATGGAGTACATCGCAGCATCGGATACTGCGAAGAAAGCTGTGTGGCTGAGAAAATTTATCATCGAGCTCAGAGTAGCACCCTCCCTCGATGGTCCGGTCCTGCTCTACTGTGACAGCACTGGTGCCATAGCTCAGGTGAAGAAACTCAAAGCACACCAGCGGACGAAGCACATTTTACATCGTTTTCACCTGGTCTGGAAGATCGTGGATCGAGGTGATGTCGATCTTCAAAAGATCAATGGAAAGAAGAATCTGGCCGACCCCTTCACTAAAGCCCTGGCGATAAAGGAGTTCGACAACCATAAGTCGAAGATGGACATTAGATACTGTGCCGAGTGGCTTTAGGATAAGTGGGAGTTGTTGAAAAATATATCTCAAAAGTCAATCATCAATCTGTTGACGATTGAGCAACCTTGTATTATAATTGATTTATTAATAAATAAAATATATTTTTGATATTTTCATCATAAATTTTCATCTTCTAATGAACTCCGTTGTTGTGATGAAGTCCTTAGGACTATTTAGGTTCGATAAAGAGAGTATTTATCGATTAGTCCTTAAAACTGTTCACGACCAAATGATAGACTATTAATAAGGATGACAGCTTCTATCGAGCATAGGTCTCTATTCAATTTCTAATAATTTTAATTTTGCCCTAGTCCCTAATCAGTAGGCTTTGGCCTCCACTGAAAAAGTCTGGTTAGGTCCAACCATTAACATGACCATACTTGGCCCATCTAGCCAATGAATGATTAGGCCCAACTTTAGTTGGCTAATCTAACCACCATTTAGAAAGATGCAGTCAAGAAATCATATTATGAATGACAATTCCATCAGTCAATAACACCAGATCTTTGGGCCTCCAATGATTATCCAACTGATGGATCCATTATCATCCATTTAATGAGAGGCTATAATCTAGTTATCACCATAACTATTTTATTTTAAAGACCTAATAATTTTAGAAGATTTAATCGATTTAGAGGAGGAGGTCAGATGAACTAGCTTATCATGATCCTCCCACTGGCTTCACCAAGTCAGATTAAGGGAGACCATTAAAAGGGTTGGTTTAGGAGTACCTAAATCAGTCACACTGATTTATCTAGCTGACATGGATCAGCTCGAATAGTCAAGTGATCCGATCAAAATATAATTTCACCAAGAGGCCAGGTAAGTTTGATCGGTGGGAGGGTCTGGCAAAGCTTGCCTTAGACACCATCAGAAATGATCAGATAAGCGGGCTCCCAATTAAAAACCACGATCTGATTTACTTTAGACACCAACTGGTTTAATTAGTTTCAATTAGATCAACCTAACAGTTCGTGCTAGACCGTTTAGCCTAGAATCAAGTCCATTTGGTTCTCGTTAAAGACATGGACTTGACCAACTACAACTATTGTAATTGATCTAGAAAAATTCTTGACCTAATCTAAGACAACAATTGATTAGATTTAGTCAATTCTCTAATTAAGTCCATCTTTAATCTAACCATAGGTCTAACCCAATTAATGGACCTAATTCCCACTAACCATTAACCCAATGTGTTATGGTTTGTGTCTTAGGTTCTTTAATTTACAATCCTAGAACCTAATCAAACAACTTCTTAATTCTCAATTAAGTTTTGGGTTGAGAGTTGGGGTTCGGCTTTTCGAAAATAATTTTTATGTTTGTAAAATATTTTTACAACATGGTTCTACCAACCAAGTTGCATATTTGATTCATAATCAAGATGCAAGTGAAATAAGCATGAAACTATTTTAGATCTAATCTAAACAGGTTTATGTAATTAAAATAATTTCAACTTTAAACTGCATAAATTTTTCAGACAAATATATGATGGTCGAGCCAACTCTTCATTGAAGTCGAGCTGGCTCGATGATGTTTCGCCCGAGCATCAGTTCTTTTGGAGATATGCACTTGAAACAGCTTGTCTTGTGCTCAATATCTTTCGAGCAAGGCAGTTAGTAAGATACCATATGAGATATGGTCAGGAGTTAGGCCGAACCTTTCTTACCTTAGGGTCTGAGGGTGTCTGGCTTATGTTAAACAATTTCAAACTGACAAGCTCAGTCCTAGATCCGATAAATATAACTTTATAGGGTACCCCAAAGAAATAAGGGGATATTACTTTTACCTGCCTGCTGAATAAAAAGTGTTTGTCAGTAGTAAGGCGCATTTTTTGAAAAAAAAAATTCTTAGTGAAGGAATAAGTGCCTTTAAAATCAAGCTTGATGAAGTTGACAAGTAGAAGAACCGACACTAATGATTGAATCTGAACCAGATTTGATAAGATCAAACTCAGAGCCTAATGAACAAACATCCTTAAGGCGATCCGATAGAGTACCGCGTCAGCCGGACAGATACTTAGATTTCTTGATCTGGGATGGGGATCCTGTCAAACTTGATGAGAATTATGAGAATCTGATCACCTACGTGGATGCAATACAGAGGTCTGACTCTGATAAATAGCTTGAAGCCATGAAATCTAAAATAGAATCTATGAAGGTCAACGATGTATAGATATTGGTTGACCCACCTGAAGGGGTTAAATCCATAGGGTGTAAGTGGGTCTTCAAGAGGAAGAGGGACATAGACGGAAAGGTGAAGACCTATAAAGCTTGTTTGGTTGCCAAAGGCTATCATCAGTATTATGGTATTGACTATGACGAGATATTTTCTCTTATGGCAATGCTCAAGTCCATTCGGATTATGCTTACGATAGTAGCATACCTGGACTATAAAGTCTGGTACATGGATGTGAAGACAGCTTTCCTAAATGGAGAGCTAAATGAAGAGATCTATATGATACAGCCTGAAGATTTCACATCTACAGATGAGTCCAAAGTGTATAAGTTTCAGAGAATAAATTTTGATAAGGTGATCAGAACGTATGACTTTGTTAGGAATAGAGAGAAATCCTACATATATAAGTGGGTCAATGGTTCAATAATTATATTTCTTATTTTGTATGTGAATGATATTTTCTTAATCGAGAATGATATCCCTGCATTACAAGAAATAAAAATGTGGATGTCGTCACAATTCTCCATGAAGGATCTGGGAGAAACAGCCTACATCCTAGGGATGAAGATCTATAGGGATAGATCTAAGAGGCTGCTCGAACTCTCTCAATCTACGTACATAGATATCATATTGAAACAGTTCATCATGGAGAATTTCAAGAAAAGCTATCTTCCGATAAGTCAAAAAATTTCTCTTTCAAAAGGAGATTGTCCAACAACTCCTCAAGAGAGAGAATGTATGAGTAGAGTTCCATATACTTTGATAGTGGATTTTATTATATACGCCATAATATGTACGAGATCAGACGTGGTATACTCACTAGGGGTAGTGAGTAGATACCAGTCTAATCTAGGAGAAAATCACTGGAAGGTCGTAAATACCATTCTTAAGTATTTGAAAAATACTAAGGACCAGTAGCTTGCATATGGTGAAACTAACTTGAAACTTGTGGGGTTCACCGACTCCAGCTTTCAGTTAAACCATGACAATAGAAAAGTATGTCAGATTATATTTTTATCCTAAATGATATAGTGATCTACTAAAAAAATTTCAAGTAGCACACTGTGGCAGACTCTGTTTGTGAAGCGAAGTATATCGTGGCATCCGATGCTGTGAAGGAAGCTGTATGGTTGTGGAAGTTCATCGACGAGCTCGGAATGGCATCCTCCGTTGATGGTCCTGTCTTGTTATACTATGATAATACTAGAGCCATTGCTCAAGTCAAGGAGTCGAGATCCCATCTGTGCACCAAACATATTCTGCACCACTATCACCTTATCCGGGAGATCATAGATCGAGATGATGTCGACCTTCAAAATATCGATGAAAAAAAAAATCTGGCCAACCCCTTTACTAAAGCCCTCAAAATCAAGGAGTTCAATGACCACAAGTTGAAGATGGATATTCGATATTGTACCGATTGACTTTAGTCCAAATAAGAGTCATTGAAAAATATATCCCAAAGCCAATCGTCAGCCTATTGACGATTGTGCTCATCTTGTAAATTATATATAATTTTTTATTAATAAAAATTATTTAATATTTTTATTACAAATTGATCATATTTAAACTTCTATATTGTAACAAAATCTTTAAGACTATAATTAATCAACAAAGGAGGATTTATCGTTAAGTTCTTAAAAATATTCATGATCAAACGATATGCTATTAGTAGGATGATAGCGATATGAAGTGTAGGTCATTGTATGCCATATAAGTTGGTTGTTCTCTTAACTAAGGAGTGTGAAGACACTGTTATGATATGCAGATAAAATATAAGAGTACATTCACATCAAATGTGACTATGTGCCGAGCACTCTACTGTCAAGAGTAGCTCGTCAAGGATATGAATATAAGTATCCCTCAAACTTGAGACCACCATGGTGACTTGTAAGCAACTCATTGTACTTTAATATCGAATCATTTGAGTTTTTAACTCAGTGATAAAAAGTTACTGGGTGCAGTCAAGTACTTATCAACTCGATGTGTGAGTCAAGATAGAATTGATCCCTCTGAATTAGTAGGAGATATGCATCAGTGTATTTCAATTTAGTAAAATCTTGACTAGGAGAATCCACGAGATAGATTTGAAAGGCTGAAATATAATGTGATTGACTAAATTAGGATTGACAATTAAACCCTAGGTCACCTTGAGCATTTGGGACAGATGGATGAATTATACGGTAACCATACGCCAGTAGGTTCTAAAAGGTTACTTTGCAATACTTTGATTTATCCGATCGTCGAGTCACCATTGGTAGGTGATTACATCGATTGGTATGAAAAGTTATTTCTATGCTACTGACTTGGTTCGAACCTATGGGGTCACACGTTTTAGAAGATTTGATCAGATCAGATGGCTGAAGAGTCCAATTGGATTGTGACTCTGGTAAAAAGTCCTACTCGAAATAGGACTCTGTGGGAGAGTCCCATTGGAATTGGGACTCCATTATTAATAAAAAATTATTTAATAATTAAATTATTAATTGACTCAATTTGATTGAGAAAAGAGCTTTGGATCGTCTAATTGAATTGGATTCAGTTCAACTCTGATTGGGTTTGATATGATCAATCCCGATTACAAGAGAAATTTTATCCTTATTCGATTAGGATTTTGACTCAACTAATTCTTAATTGGGTTAGAAATTTGATAAGATATCTGAATTTTTAATTGGATTAGGTTCATTTCTATCAGTGGGTTTAATCTAAATTTGATTTGGATTAGAATCAGAATTAAAAATGAAGAGTCCTTGTCAACTTAGACTCTATCCTTATCTCTTGCGCTACTCCTGAACCCATACCAATTTCTCCACATCTAATTAGATTTGGGTTATGATTTTTGGTATCATGATAGTGGGTCTAATAAGAGTGGGTGGCAATATTTGATGAATCATAATAATTTCTCCTGCCTAATTCGAATGCGATCCGACTTAGAGATAAGATGTAAACTAGGAAAAAGATTTTTCATACATAGAATATTGTTGGCACCATATTATTTTTTTTCTTATTTTTCTTAAAGAATTCTTTGACATGTAAGACTCCATAATCTTTCTTCACATCCTAATAATTTTTCTAGAATTTTTTGGGATGCCAAAAGGTGGTTTTGGCATGGACTATTGGCACCTTTCCTTGGAAAAATCCTAATTCCGAGTCTATAAAAGGGGTTCTCTTTTTTGGACGTCCCATGATCAATTCTCTTGCTATTTTCTGATTTTCTAGAGCTCCTCTCCTCCTCTTATTTTCCTCCTCCATATTCTCTACTATTTTGTAGTGTCCAAGGTGCTTGCAAAAGAAGGAAGAGATCAGCTGTCGAAGTTGCTTACAAACTAGCATCTCCAAATCCTTGATCTGCTCCAGTCTTCACATGGATTTTTCTATAGAAGTCAGACAACTTCATGTGGCTATGAGCGATCTACGGAATATTCTCTCCAATTGTTGGACCAAAAAAGATCAAGATCAAAATTTGTTTGGTAATGATCTCTAACTTGTTTGGATTCCTATGGTAGATCTAATAGTTAGATCTAGGTTTTCAACATCGATGAGATCGATGTGTGTTTTTACTTTCAGATCTAAAGTGCATGTTTTTCATATCAAAGATCATGATGTGATAGTTTAAGATTAGATCTTATGTATGTGATTAAGTTTAAATTGTTTAATCATTCATTTTCACTGCATAAAAATTTTAAAATCACATATACTGTACTACCGCATATTTCCTTCAAGGAATGGATTTAGAAGGAATCCGATTCAAAAGATGAATCATAGAAAGTAAAGCATGTCCCTAAAGAAATACAGAAAGATTTGTGAAGCTCATCATGAACTGAACCATATCTAATAGGGTCTGATTCTTCCTTTCGGATACCCCATTGAGTTGAGATGTATCTAGAGGTGTCCACTGTGAGACTATGCCATTATCTTTGAGATAGGCCTGAAATTTTTCATTAAGGTATTCTCCTCCTCAATTTGATCGAAGAACCTTTATGAATTTTTTTACTTCATGTCTGAACTTTATAAACTTTTTAAAGGCTTCAGACTTTTGGTGTAACAAATATACAAATCCATACCATGAATAATCATCGATAAAGGTTATAAAGTAGATATAGCCATCTCTAGCTTGTACATTGAATGGACCACACACGTCAGTATGTACCAAGGCTAATATCTCAATGATCCTTTTATCTTATCCTACAAAATGTAGCTTGGCCATTTTTTTTTGAAGACACGATTCATAAACTAGATAAGACTCGAAAGTCAATGGTTCGAGAAGATGATCTTTCTCCAGTTTGTTGAGTCTATCTTCTCCAATATGGCCTAGCCTAAGGTGTCATAAATACTTTTGGCTAATCCTATCTCTAGGTCTCTTAGATCTTATGGCATTCACAATTTGTTCGTTAATATTTACACTCACATCTGTATGCAAATGATAAAGACCGTCAATCAAGAAAGCACGTGCTACAACTTTATTTCTGAAATAAATTGAACACATATGTTTATTGAAATAAAAATTATAGTTATCCTATGCCAGCACAGAAATAGAAGTTAAATTTTTACTAGCTACAGGTACATAATAACAATCTTTCAAAATTAAACTAAGTCCTAACGGTAGTCTCAGAGAGTAGGTTTCGATGGCCATAGCAGTAACCTTTGCTCCATTGCCAACTCAGAGAGTGATCTTACCTTCCCTTAGCCTCCCAACTTTTTCAAGACCCTACATAGAAGTACATAAATGAGCACTTGAACCAAAATCTAGAACCCAACTAGAAGAAGTGGAAACCGTTAGATTAGTTTCAATAATGAGCAATTTAGATGTACCTTCAGAAGGCCCATCCTTCTTCCTGCTCTTGACAGTCGTCAGGTAGGCGGACAGTTCCTCCTCCAGTGACCTTCAATGTTGCAATGAAAATATTTTTTTTATCATTGATCTTCTTCGAAACCTATTTTTTGGGCTTGGCCTCATTCTTCTACTTCTTTGTGGGCTTTTTCTTCTTCTTAAAAGAAGACTTTCTTTTAGAAGAAGCCCGCTCCACAGCTAGAATTGTACCTCTTAAACTCTTCAAGGTACCCTCTATTGTTACTAGAATATTCAATAACTCAGACAAAGTGGCATCGATTTTATTTATATGGTAGTTTATGATGAACTACCCATATGAATCAAAAATAGACTGGAGGATCAGATCCACCTGTAATTCTTTGTTCATGTTTATGCCAAGCTTCTGAAGCTCCTCTATGTCCTTGATCATTGTCAAATAATGATCATTGACGAACTGTCCATCAGGCATCTTCACTCTGAAAAGTTTTCGTGAGACCTCAAAACGAGCTGTGCGACTCTGTTCACCATACAACTCTTGTAGGTGAGTCAGCATCTCTATGGCAGTCATCATATCTTCATACTATTGCTGAAGATCATTGGACATGAATGCTAAGATATAACACTTTGCCTTGTTATCTTCATCAATCCACTTCTCAAGTATCGCTCATTGATCAGGGGATGGATGAGCAGGTAATACAGACACTTTCTGATCCAGGACATGGGTGAGTTTTTTGAAGCTAAGAATAATTTTCAGATTTTAGAGCCAGTCTTTGTAATTGGTGCCGGTCAACCTATTGGTATCGAGAATTCAGGCTAAGGAGTTAGTACTTGACATTGTTATCTATAGAGAGAATAATTTTTACTTAGATATTTATACTTATAAGATTATTTATTCTAGGAACTTTAAAAACAAACAAAAGCTCCCACTATTTTCTCGAATCTCTCACACTCTTCGGATGGAGAAACAGAAACCTATATGCGATTGATTTCAAATAGATACCGTGATCTCATTAATCTATACACACCTCACCTAATAGTTATTGGTGAGTATAGACCAATGAGTGGACAATACTTTGTCCATTGCTTCACTAAGCAAGATGCAGTGGGCTTGATCTCTAAGTCCTGTGGCCTCACCTAACAGTTATTGGTATATTTCTTAGTTAAGTCAGACCCATCATTCACCAATGGATGCAAAGCTATCATTAAAATCTTCACCTAACAGTTATTGGACTCAACCCCATCTCTATCTCGGGCATCAAATATCAATAGAGTAGTTATACCTTCCCGATACAACCAAACCATTGTAACCAGTCGAGAATGATCAACGTCAGGAAGGCACCTGCATCTCTACAATGATGGAAGACCTCTAGACTTAATATTTAATGATGAGATTTGAGTTTAGGCCTCTTCTAAATTAGCAAATCTGACATCCGACTAATTAAATTCAGGTTAGCATATCAACATGTCTAACCAGCCTAGTCGTCATAGGTGAATTTGAGTCAACAAGTAATCTAACACAAAACTAAATCTCCCAAGATGGTTAGGTAAGTTAAGATGTATGGGACTCTCTCCGTTACTTTCTTTAGACACTAATCAAAATTGATCAGATCAGACAATGGAATCAATTAAATAACCACCATTTAAATATTTACCTTAGACATCAAATTGGTCAATAAGAATCGATTAGGTTAACTTATTGAAACGGGCCTGAACTACTAAGTCAAATTCAGTCTTGAATCAATCAACTCACATCAAAATATGAATCGATAAGACCAACTATAATTAAACTCGACTTTGAGCCCCTTTGATCTAATCCTAATCATCTATCAATTAGGTTCAATCAACTACTCGAAATTGATAATAAGTTCTAGCCTGATCTAATCAATTAGACTCTAATTGTAGTTTGATCACTTAGACCTAATTTGTTCAACTCATACCCACATACAATAATATAATTTTAGATCCAAAAATAATTTTTAAATTATATTTTATTGTATGCAATTAGTGGCTTATGATCTTGAAACTATTTCAGATCTAAACCTAATGTCATATATCAAATATATGTAGTTTCATATCTAAATTAAATATGCATCACATATACATCAAATTTTAGATCTAAAATTAAATTTACACATATCAAATATATGTAAAATCAGATCTAAAATAATGATTAAAATATTTTAAAAATATCTTTTCAAAAATCGATTTACATTAAACTAGGACAACCTTTATAATATAGGGGTAAACCCTATATCAGGATAACCTTATATCAGTTTGATGTGAACTTTTAATCATTTTAATTTTAGATCTAAAATTAAAATTAAACATATCACATATGCTAATTTTCAGATCTAAAAAATTGATTTAATTGCTTGAAAAATAGTTTTTAAAATTGATCAATCTTGTACTAGGATAACCTTTGTAATATAGGGGGTAAATCCTATACCAGGACAATCTTATATTAGCACAAGATCAATTTTAAATTATTAAAACTTTCAGATCTAATAGGAAAATCAGATCATATGTGTTTTCAAAAGCCTATGGCTTTGATACCACTGTTAGAATACCGGATAGGCAGCATGTGTATATTTCAAAAATCATTTTTGAACGTGACAGAAAATAAATGAGTTAAATTCTTTAACCCCACATACATAAAATCAAATCTAATCCTACCCAAGTCTAGAAAAAAATAAATATATAATCTAAAATTTTAAAAATAAGTATGAGATCATATCTCGATACCTTAGCATGGATAAGTATTCACCGCTATCGATGATCATGGATTCGTAGATGCTCGAGCCGCACATATATCCAACCTCTACGGATATCCATCGAAATTAATCTCGAATTGATCTTCTCATAGTTGATTCTTCTTCTCTAAGTAGAATCTCAGTCTTGAGAACTTAGATCAACTCTTTAATCTAGACTGCGAGATCAACTCTTTGATCTACAGCCTTCTTCTTCTTCTCCTTGTTCTTCACTGTAGATGGATAGCACCTCTACTCTTGGTATGTGGAAAGTGGGACGCCCAACCCTGGGGCATGGAAGAGAAAAGAGGGAGGAGGAGAGGCATGGAAAAGGGAGAGAGACTTTTGGTTTCACAAAATTCTATCACTTAGAAATCCTAGAAATATTCTCTTTATATAGGCACTACCCTGACTCAAAAGAAGAATCCAATTATCTTAAAAAGGTACATCCTTATCTCATAAAAATCCTCTACCTTTTTAATCTAATTTATTTTTAATAAAATCAGATATAATTGATAAATAATTAGCCCCTTTAGGTAGGTATAAGGGGCACCCATGGAATATAAGTCAGGTAGTTGGGGCGCCAACTCTTGGTGCCCCACATTAGGGTTTCTTGCCATATGAGAGGGGGCGTGGCCTGTCTCTCTCTCCTCCATGCCTAGCCATGAGAGGGGGTGGGCCTCTCTTGCCATATCCAAGGGGTTGGCACCCTCTAATCTTGCCAAAAAGAGAAGCAGGCACCTCCCATCTTTCCATCTATTCTACATGCACTCTTAGAGATAATGAAGAGATAATGTTAGGATAATTTAGCCAACTAATTGACTTAATCAAATTCTCTTGGGCTCATAATTAAGAGTCTAATTAAATCCAAATAGATTTAGATTAGATTCAAAGCTATAGATTTGATCAAATCAAAGTCCCGATAAGAATTAGATTTAATCATGTGCTAGCATGGTTCTCATAAACCTAATAGGATTTTAATAAATCCTAATCCAATTAAAACTTCATAAGTCCAATTGATAAATTCGAGATCAAATCTCTTAATGTGTGATCCATATATTTCATTCTATCTGGTAATAAGATATATTATGATCTCCATCACAATATCATCGACACTCTTTTCGATGGATTGGAACATTTTTAATTCTACCCTTCGAGAGCCATCGATCATCAAAATGATGCCCGATGAGTCTCACAATCCACCAGTGACACCTAGCAATATATAGTGATAATCTAGTAGAATGAAAGTATGAACTCCTAGGTGCAGTTATCGAATGATTCAGTCTTTCTATCATGAGTGCCGACTTGACAGAGGTCATGAAGAACTCGTCAGATCTCATCATCAGTCATATGCTAGATTGACTCCACTCGAGTTTATTTATGAATTTCATAGAAACTCTTTTCTAGTATTCACACTTGCTTTGGTAAAAGTATTTCTAAACTCTATCTCGTAAATCATATAGGACTTCTCTTTTTCTACCAAGATCGATAGATTCCATCTAAGTGCATCCTACTCCAAACAACGAATCTGAACCTACTGAAGCCAACATATACAGTAAGGATCTGAATGGCTAGGGACCAAAGAAATGTGTAGTCAAACTCAGTAGCCTCTCTGTGAATAGCCAATGATACCGCAGGTCAAAGGACCACTCACATAACTGCAGCATCGAGAAAATCACTGACGAGTGAGTAGACATCTATATGGTTCTCGTGTTGATCACGCTCAGTGTAAGTTGTTCTCTAACAACTATCCACACCTTCACCCTAGTATCTCTACACTGCAGATTTGAGGCTCATCTGCCCATAAGAAAGATGAACCGTGCATCGATCTCAAATGGATTGATCACTATCCTCCGTGATGATCCTTTGATCGGAAGTATTTAAAAATTAATCATTAATTAATGTATGTCTCAAATTTTTAACACTTTAAGAATATACAAAAATTATCTTTATTAATTTTTAGGATAAATTATGGATACATAAACATGATTGGAATGAAAAAGTCCTTTATTGATAATGAAAAGTTACAAGAATTAGTTTTAAGCCCTGGAATTACATAATGTGTCAGCCAATAATTAACTTATAGGGCACAAACCTAATAGATAGAGCATCAAACACCAACATTGTCCAATTCCACATGAGCCATATGCTAAGTCCACTTTAATATCACTCATAACAATATAAGACCTCATCCAAAAAGATTAGACAAAAGTCTTATTTGGATTATTTGATCTTGTATAAGAATTCAAGATCTAATCTAGCACATAAATGATAAGAAACAAAATATATGCCTGCATGGCTCTCATAAGTCGTCTAAAGTCGCTTAAAAAGATCACCTGCTAAAAAATTCTGATTTCAAATACCAACCACAACCCAAAAAGTTTTGATTTCAAACACTAATTACCACAACCCAGAAAGCACATCAAATTACATATGGAACTACTGTGAATAAATAAGGGCAATTTACTCTCCTCATATATCATAATGTAGAGGCATGCTTATCCTTAATACAAGCCAGGCTGCTGAATAACTCAATATGCTAGTAGTTCTCAGGTGCCATAAAGAAAGTGATAATGTTATGAAATATGCCTACTCAGATAATTGGCTAATGGGAAATAGATGTTAGAAACTATTATAAGCATGAAATTAAAAATAGAAGATATAGATCTCTAGATCAATAAATAAAAAAATAAAAATCATGATCCTGAAAGAATAGTGCCCTACAAGCCAATTGCATGGGTGATGTGAAGGAACTTTTCTGTATTATCTTTCTACTTATTTTTATGACATTAGTTATTTTATTCATGAGGTATTGTGTTTTATCATTTGCTGCATTATATTTTTATGATTATGATAAACCTCATAGATTATGGTAATAATTTTATGGCCACGATGAGATCATACCAGTGAGATCTAAAATCTTGATAATTTCAATCTAAAATATTTTCAGTCATTGGATCATCGAGTTAGAGATTGATGATACCGATAAGACTGGTACATCCTATGTATACTCGATAGAGAGGGTGGTTGATCTCACAATCACTTGTGTGGTGATACTAATACAAAGATGTAGATGCTCATTAGAGAATAAGTTCACTGAACTGACCCACAGAAAGAATATCTGATGGAGCCTTACAGTATGCCGACAGATGATTCTATAGTGAGAGTGGTGCATATGATCCTTTGATCTGAGATCACCATGGTACCTTATGTACATGAATCGTTACTTTGGTTTATTCTCTAGCATGCCACTTTAAGATATGTCTGGAATATTTTAGGTATGATAAAGTGTGTGTGAAGATTGTGAGTGGTCAATAAGAAATCGATCACTCCTTGTAGGAGGAGAGAACATCCTATATGATTTCATAGGATGATGACTCTGAGAGTCTTTGGTCAGAGCAGGGATGAATAGTAAAAAAAAATTTTACTGATTCATCAATCGAGTCATCATCATTAAATCGAGATATATATAGATAGGTATTTGGGCTAGACATGATTTCATACCCATGGTCTATTTGAGATGTTGTGTGATCGAAAGATTGAATTGTACGGTAACTCATCATGAAAAAATAATTTTAGTATTTTCATCAAATTTTAAATCTTTCAGATAGTCATGATACATTGCTAGTCATCAATCTTAACTTGTGAACTCGTCAGAATTAAAAGAGTTTAATTCAAGAATTAATTAGAAAGAGTCCTAGTTGATTGGGACTCTTAAGCTAACCTAATCTAATCAGATTAGATTTACATCGAGAGTTTAGGTCCACTGCTGGCTAGGCTTGGAACCCAATGGGTCACACACAATAGATATTTGATCTTGATCCAATCTATTTGAATTTATTGTAAATCCAATGGTTAATTAAATTGCTAGCACATGAATTAATCCAAGTTCTCAATTGGATTCAGTGCAAAGGTGTTTATGCTAACCCCTAACTTGTTGCCTTGACCTAATGTGATTGGGTTTGAACCTATAATTAAATAAGTGGCTTATCTGATTTTTATGAAAGAGTTTCATATGAAATCACCTTCCTCCATGCCAAAACCCATACCAAAAAAAAAAGGGGGGGGGGGCGCCACATTTTTTGCGTTAAGAAGGAGAGTCCTTCTTAATGAAGCCTCTTAACTTCCATCTATTTTTCATGCGTTCCTTTTACTCCACATGCCATCTGATAGCTCTTAGGGATGTGTTGGCACAGAAATGGAGGAGTCCTACTTGAAGGCTCTTCCACACCCTATAACTTCTATATAAAGAATTTAATCTTTGGGGAAAGTTATGGGACGTCGCATGAGATGTGATGCACCAAACATTATTTTTTCTCTCCCTAGCCTCTTAATTCTTACATGCCTAATTTATGAGATCAAGAGAAGGAATAGTCCTTCTACTCCTAAACTTTCCCATATGCCATTTTTATTGTGGTGATTTATTTCACAGCGTGAGAGATATGGGACGCCAAAGGTTGGCATCCATTAGAGTTGGATAGCGCCCCTTTGTTACCTTTTTAAAGGGAGCGCTACACCTTGGTTCCACATCCCAGCTGAGGATAGGCATGAAAATGAGAGGAAAAAGAGAGGAAAAGTCTAGAAAAAATACAAGAAAAAGGGAAAAAGAAAAATAGAAAGGAAGGGAGAAGGAGAAAGAAAAGCATATGATGCTTGTCCTAAAATCAGATTGTTCATGTGTTGAACATATAATCTGATATTTGTGTGGTGAGATCATTTAGAAAATAATTTCTAGAGTAGTCTTAGTAGAGGTCTCGAAGGCATACAAGAGGTGGTGCAATCCGTTCTTGCAAAGAACGATTAGTAGTGTACTTGCGAAGAAGGCTGCAGCACTATGATAAATTGGGAAGGACCCTGATTAGTCCCGTGTGGATTACTATTAGAAGATTTTTACTTTAGAGTCTTATGGAGATCTCAAAATTATCAGATCATCATCTTCATATTGGTATATAACATCTGATCCCTTTTTATATACGTGCTTATGTTATTTGATTGCAAGCATCAGGGTATTCCTAGAGCTTTTATGTTCCGATAGTCTAGTTTAATTGTTAAACTTATTTTCAATACTTGAATGCATGTAAAATTTTTAAAATTTATATTTCATTGTATTATCAAAATCCAACAGTGGTATCAGATCCATCCTTGATTGATTCAATCAAATATCATGTTATTATTGTGGTATGAATTAGATCCAGTTTAAACTATGTCAAAATTAAATTTTTTGATTGATGTTTATTTGATATTCTTGATATATTTTTGTTAATGATAAATGTTATCAATCCATGATCAAATCTTGGATATGACATTCCATGGTCTTTAGACTTGTGAGACAAGTTTAAGTTAGATCTCATGATCTAATTTTTGATGGAATTGTAAATCCAATGCATGGGATGTGTGAAGTCTTGGAATGATATATTGGATGTACATTGCCAAGACTTAGGATTCTTGTATTTGATGCATTTACCTAAGATCCAATGGTCGACTACCATATTATTGGGCACTCACCATTATGGGTCTTCCATCTTGATTGTTGTCCTAAGGAAGTGTGGTGTCAGAAAAAAATTGATCATGGAAAGGATGTATCAGACATGGATTAGGATTTTTGCTGATGAATTTGTTTCACTATAATTTATTGGTCTAATATGATTAGAATTAATGATTATAGATTAAATTAAATTCATAGTTCTAATTCGATTAGAAGCTATATTTAATTTAGGTTAATCAAATTGTTATTGATCTAATTTCACTAGGATTTGAGTCATAATTGATCGAATCTGTGCTAACCTAATTGGATTAGGGTTAACCTAAGAATTGATCAACATGATGACAAATGATTGACTTAAAATTAAATTTGGATCAAGAGTTGAACCTAAATCAAAAACCCTAGATGGGTCTTATGTCCGAATATTTAAACATCTCCATTGACATGTTTATGAATAATATCACAATTAAGATAACATGAGTAGTTAATTATCTTATTTTATAATTGTTATAAAATACATGTTGAATAGTTATGGACTATAGTACATCCATGTGATGGATGTATGCATGAATGCTTCCATATTGGCTAATTATATAAATGCATCTGTAATTGTTGCAATAGGAGCTGGGTGCCCTGATGCATTGTATAATCAGCTATATCTTTTTTTATATATTTTCAACTGTTGATTGAAATTTTACATATTGATATAAAATTATAGAAAAAAATTATTTGAAAATAAATAGAAATTATTTCTTTCTATTTTTAGATAAAGATCGAGCATTCATGAAAGTCTTCATGGAGATGAAGATTGGACTACCAGACATTTGGAGAGCAAAGGTGCATTAAGATTAACCATGAGATGATTCAATCTGATGTGCACCTAGGGTTTGACCCATAAACCATCCTGTGACTCGGATGATTTTT
Organism: Elaeis guineensis; assembly: GCF_000442705.2. Classification (NCBI taxonomy): domain Eukaryota; kingdom Viridiplantae; phylum Streptophyta; class Magnoliopsida; order Arecales; family Arecaceae; genus Elaeis; species Elaeis guineensis. The sequence continues at coordinate 1,098,610 of NC_026003.2, forward strand.
CAAAAGTCTATAACCATTTGATTTTCTTTTAATGCTGTTACATGCTGGTAGTTAGAATTAAAGTTTAGATTGCATATGTTGCATTTTAATATATATATTTTGGATATGTATGAGACCTAAGTTTCTCATTTAAATTATATTAAGACATAATGACGAAGTGTTAAGAACACTATCCATGCCTTCATGCTAAGCCAGTATTATGTCAAAAATCATAGTAGGCTTGTTGTGCTATCCATAAAACTTATTATGGAGACTGATTTGATACTATCTTGGTGCATAATGAAGCTAATGGTATTTAGCTCATACTAAGTCAATAGAGTATATCAAAAACTGTAATAAGTTTATTGTGCTATCCATAAGGCTTGCTATAGGGATTGATATAATGTTGACTTAGTGATGCTTATGGCATATTTTGGTAGTGCTGTCTTGTTGTGCTATCCACAAGGATAGTATTATTCAGATATGACCATATAAGATTGAAAGGTATGACTTAACTAAAATACTATAGTTTATTATACTATCCAAAAGACTATAAGTATTTTACAGATAAAAATTATGTTGAAAGTTGCATGAGATGCAATTGGTAGAGTTACCTACTCTTGAACTCATAGGAGCTTGTTGTGCTATCTACAAGATTTTTTATGAAGAATTGGGATCTCAACCCCACTAAGAAACTAGATAGTAGGTCTCCTAATTTTTTATACTTGAGGGCTATGAAATTCGTTAAAATAGTGGGAGACATATTTAGATAAAAATTTCATCTAAATTATGCATGTCATCATGAGTAGTTTTTTTATGTTCTTATATATTTGCATCTTTACTTTCACTACTTGGTATATTTTTTAAATTGATCAAAATTCATGGAATGGTTGAAGAACCTGAGAATAGTTCTCACATAAGAGATAGTTTTCTATTCTCCTGATTTTGATTTGATCGGAGATGATGCTATAAAGAAGAAAAAATTGCATATGAGATATGATGGGGATGACAGTATGACTGTCAAATATATCCTGATTAACTTAATCATGCGATTAAGTCAATATCATGGATGGTGAGATAATTTAGGATTCGATCCTGCTAACTCTTCCAAGTTCCTTCTTTAGCATCTTCCAGGAGAAGAAAGGTGAAGATTGTCTTCACCATGGGTATCTATTTTCATTACAGTAATGATGAGCATTAGAGATAAATTGCAAGAGTTGTCTTGCAAGTGTGAAGTAGCAGGATGCAAAAGTTGTATCTGTTAATGGTTTGTATATAATACAAACTAATTTATCATTAAGAGTTTCAGCTTTAGAATTTTGGATATGTGATACCTTATATAGATTTCACTTATGCAAAGCATTGCTGGTCCTATTAAACTGAAGAGAGGTGACTACATGCTTTTGGCACTGATGGATAGTCCATTCATGCTAAGGCTGTAGAAATCTATATAACTTTTTAGTAAGGTTTAGAAACTAGTAGATCATTGTTATATACTTAAATTTATCAAAAATATTATTTTAATTCCTTAGTTATTGTAATATGATTTTGAATTTAATATAAAGAGTAAAAGTTGCTCTCCTTCTGATAAATTTTATGACTATGATTTTATGATAATGATCTCATATTTCTATCACTTAGTGATGTTGTTCTTCATATTGATGAGAACAAAAAAGAATATGTGATAGTCACATATCTCTGGTATTGCCAACTTGGCCATATTTTGTGAGTCAAAGACAAACAAGTAATACAAAGAAGAGTTCTTTGTCTGCATGATTTTGAATCATATAGAACTTATAAATCTTGTCTCATGAATAAATAACTAAGATCCTATTTACTTGACATGGGAAAAAGACGAGCAAGGTATTAAGTCTTGAACATATAGATGTTCAAAAGGCTAGTAATATCTTGACCCAGAGATGGATACTTTATATAAGATATGGTGTGTTCTCTAATTTACTTCATAAATCTCAATCTGGAGATATACCCTAGAAATTGCTGCATGTGTTTTGAATTAGATACCATTAAAATCTGTTACTAGCACTCCATATGAGATATGGAAAGAGACAAATTATCCAACTTATGTGAAAAGAATTGATGTACATAAGTTTTGTGCTAGATCAGATTTGTATAAGTTTATAAATTATCCTAAAGAGTAGTATGTGATACTACTTCTACTACCCTACTAGACAAAAAGTATTTTGTTAGTAGGTATGCCACCTTTTGAAAAGAGAAATTTTTCTAAGAAGAGGTCAATAGGAGGATATTTGAATTTGAGAAGTTTAAGACCTATGAACTATTCTATCATAATCTGTGGAGTGTCCACAAGTTAATCCTCAATCAGATATGCTCATTGATGAGGCACAACCATGACACACACCTCCTCATTGAGAGGTCAATCTGAGTGTACAATGTACCACTCAAAATATGGATTTGTCATTGAGAATGACGATACACCATACATCATTGAGAATGATATTTTTTTGATCTATTCGAAGATAGTCATGAGTAGAGACTCTAACAGATGACTTGAAACCATGATATCCGAAATGAACTCTCTGTACATCAACCAAGTATGGACTACGGTTGAAGCATCTATGGTTATAACCTAACAGGCTGCTAACAGGAATGTCAATCCAAATTTGTGCTTCTATTGCCACACACCATCTAGAAAGTTTGTCTCTAATGGGAGGGCAAATCTATTTATAGATTATAGCAGGTATTGAGGAGTTGGTACTCTTATTTTTGATGAGATACTCAAAATATTTGACTTTATCAAATATGGATGAACTATGTGTACAAGAAGATAAGTGAGAGTCCCACTAACTTCTTATGTATGTGGAAGACATACTGCATATTGGAAAGGTAATCTCAATATTGCACTCGATCAATGACATGCTTATCACAAAAATTTTCATGGAAAAGACTTGGATATAGCATCCAATATAATTGGCATCTATAGGGATAGATGTAAGTGGATGTTAGGCTTGTCCCAATCAAGGTACATAAATTTTATGTTGAAGGGGTTCAACATGAATAGGTGTAAAAATATTTACTTATCCATATATTCAATGTACCAAACTTGATGTGATTTATGTCTTGTGCATAGTCATTGATTTCAGACAGATCCATGAAAGGATCTTTTGAAAACTGTGAAAAGTGTTCTCAAAGTATTTGAGAAGTACTAGAGGAGCAGTGAATTAGAAGAGTTTCAAATAGCAAATTAGGTTTGACTCAGTTAATTGTTGTTAGTAAAGATTATTAAAGAAAGTCGCCTAATGAAGGATCATCACTGAGTTGGGTGTGGTCTCACTAGGAACCCACGCACATCTTATGGTATTTTTACCTCATTCATGATTAGATCATAAAATGAGTTTATATAAAGAATAGTATATTAGATCAGTTCACTAAGCCTTTACACAACAGCAGTGTGATCGCCACTTTGATTGCATGGACATCAGGTACAGGGACGATTGACTTTAGTGCAAGTGGAAGATTGAAAGAATAGTGCCCTACAAGCCAATCACATGGGTGATGCGAAGGAACTTTTCTGTGTTATCTTCTTACTCATTTGTATGATATTAATTATTTTATTCATGAGGTATTATATTTTATCATTTGCTGTATTTTATTTTTATGATTATGATAAACTTCATAAATTAGGACAATGATTTTAGGGTTATGATGAGATCATGCCAGTGAGACCTAAAATCTTGATAGCCCCAATCTAAAATATTTTTAGTCATTGAATCATCGAGTCGGAGATCGATGATGTCAGTAAGACTGGTACATCCTATGTATGCTCGATGAAGAGGGTGGTTGATCTCACAATCACTTATATGGTGATACTAATACAAAAATATAGGTGCTCATTAGGAATGAGTTTACTGAACTGACCCATAGAAAGAACATCTGATGGAGCCTTACAGTATGTCGATAGATAATTCTCCAGTGGGAGTGGTACATGTGATCCTTTGATCAGAGATCATCATGGTACCTTGTGTACATGGATCTTTACTTTGGTTTATTCCCTAGCATGCACTTTGAGATATGTCTAAGATATTCTGGATATGTTGAAGTGTGCATGAAGGTTATGAGTGGTCAATAAAAAATCAGTCACTCTTTGTAGGAGGAAAGAACATCCTATGTGATCTTATAGGATGATGACTCTGAGAGTCTCTGACCAGAGTAGGGATGAACAGTAGAAAAGATTTCTACTGGTTCATCAATCGAGTCATCAACATTAAATTAAAATACATATGGATAGGTATTTAGGCTTGACATGATTTCATACCCATGGTCTGTCTGAGATGTTGTGTGATCGAAGGATTGAATTGCACGGTAACTCACCATGGAAGGATAATTTTTGTATTTTCATCAAATTCTAAATCTTTCAGATAGTCATGACATATTACTAGACATCAATCTTGACTTATGGACTCATCAGAATTAAAAGAGTTTAATTTAAGAATCAATTAGGAAAAGTCCTAATTGATTGGGACTCTTGAGCTGACCTAATCTAATCGGATTAGGTTTACATCGAGAGTTCAGATCCACTGCTGGCTAGATTTGGAACCCAATGGGTCACACATAATAGGGATTTGATCTTGATCCAATATATTTAGATTTATTGTAAATTCAATGAGTTAATTAAATTGCTAGCACATGAATTAACTCAAGTTTCCAATTGGGTTCAGTGCAAAGGTATTTGTGCTAACCCTTAACTTGTTGTTTTAACCTAATATGATCGGATTTGAACTTATAATTAAATAGGTAGCTTATCTGATTTTTATAAAAGAGTTCCATATGAAATCACCTTCCTCCATGCCAAAACCCATGCCAAAAAAAAAAAGGGGGCACCACATTTTTTGCATTAAGAAGGAGAGTCCTTCTTAATGAAGCCTCTTAACTTCCATCTATTTTCCACGCATTCCCTTTACTCAACGTGCCATCTGATGGCTCTTGGGGATGTGTTGGCGCATAAGTGGAGAAGTCCTTCTGCTTGAAGGCTCTTCCACACCATATAAATTCTATATAAAGAATTTAGTCTTTGTGGGAAGTTATGGGACGTCGCATGAGATGTGATGTGCCAAACATTATTTTTTCTCTCCTTAGCCTCTTAATTTTTACACGCCTAATTTATGGGATCAAGAGAAGGAAGAGTCCTGCTCCTAAACTTCCCCACATGCCATTTTTATTGTGGTGATTTATTTCATCACGTGAGGGATATGGGACACCAAAGGTTGGCGTCCATTGGAGTTGGATAGCACCCCTTTGTTACCTATTTAAAGGGGGCGCTACATCTTGGTTCCATGTCCTAGATTTGGCTGAGGATAGGCATGAAAATGAGAGGAAAAAGAGAGGAAAAGTCTAAAAAAAAGACAAGAAAAAGAGAGAAAGAAAAATAGAAAGGAGGAGAGAAGGAAAAAGAAAAGCATGTGATGCTTGTCCTAAAATCAAATTGTTCATATGTTGAACATATAATCTGACATTTGTATGGTGAGATCATTTAGAAAATGGTTCCTAGAGTGGTCCTAGTAGAGGTTTCGAAGGTATATAAGCGGTGGTGCAATCCATTCTTGCAAAGGACGATCAACAGTATACTTGCGAAGAAGGCTGCAGCACTACGATAAATTGGAAAGGGCACTGATTAGTCCCGTGTGGATCATCGTTGGAGGGTTTCTATTTTGGAGTCTTGTGGAGATTTCAAAATTATCAGATTGTGGTCTTCATGTTGGTATATGACATCTGATCCCTTGCTTATATACATGCTTATGTTATTTAATTGCAATCATCAAGGTGTTCCTAGGATTTTTGTATTCCGATAGTCTAGTTTAATTGTTAAACTTATTTTCAATACTTGAATGCATGTAAAATTTTTGAAATTTACATTCCGCTGCATCACCAAAATCCAACAGATCCAACATCAGTTCTCTTTTTATTAATAAAATACTTCTTACCCTAGCATATTTAAAACTTGATGACTGATCAAACATTAAGTCCATTCAAAGACATCAAGATGGTGGATTTATCAAGATAATATTTGAAAAGCAAAAAATCATGAGAGCAAATCATAAGTTATGCACGAAGCACTGTAAGTGTTACAGTAAAGGACAAGAATTCTTGAAAAAGTATTTTTACCATGCATACCAAGAAAAAGGAAATGAATTCTTAAAAAAAAAAAAAAGAAAGAAAGAAAAGGAATTCTAAATATCGATTTCGAGGGGGAAAGATAAAATGGTCTTCCCAGCACCTTCCCTTCTAGACTAAAACTTCAAATCTACAAAAATTTCTAAAAAAGAAACTCACATAAGCTAACACAACTGATATCGGACACATTAAAAAAATACCATAAAAGAAAAGAAAGAAAAGAAAAGAAATGTTACAAAATAAAATTTGATGTAAAAGAATCAGACCAAAAATACTTCCTGGTATTTTTTCTCATGTTCGGACATAGATCATCTCAATTCTTGATTAATTATCCATTTGCTAGAGGAGTTTGGACATGGTTGAAGTTGGATGGTGTTGTGCACACGTGTTAAGGCCACGGTACCTTCTCCTCTCTACCGCTCGCAAGGTATTGTCCACTTTTCCCGACGGCGCTGCCCGTATGGGCTGCATGCGATTGACAGGTCACGGTTTTGTCCTCTCAACCCTTCTGGGCAAAAGGCGCCTCACGGGGTAAGAGGGAGCCCGCGCTACTTAAGCACATGCACACACCAGAGTTGCCCGATGTGGGACTATTAAGGGAGGTCCCCCCACAGCCTGCCACAATATGCCCCCCACTCTGGAGGGTGCATGTGTGGACGGGGGCGGGTGCCCCCTACCTGACGCGCCACTGTTGTGCACACGTGTTAAGGCCACGGTACCTTCCCCTCTCCACCGCTCGTAAGGTATTGTCCGCTTTCTCCGACGGCGCCGCCCGTACGGGCCGCACGCGATCGACAAGTCACGGTTTTGTCCTCTCAACCCCTCTGGGCAAAAGGCGCCTCACAGGGTAGGAGGGAGCCCGTGCTACTTAAGCACATGCACACACCAGAGTTGTCCGATGTGGGACTATTAAGGGAGGTCTCCCCACAACCTGCCACAACAAATGGAGACCTAGGACCGTTACTTAGATCATGATGGACTTCACAGTGATAGGCAAAGGTCAAGAAGAAAAACCTGAAGGCTGAATCTTCCAAGGAATTTGGAAAGAAAGAAACAGTAGATACGTTCAATCTTGGAAATCTACTATTTTGGAGCATATGGTCTGACATACGGGGTTTAGCATTAGCTGTCTTAATCAAAGAAGCCACTTAGCTTATAACTCTCTTTATTAGCCACCTTTTCCTTTTAGAAAAAGCTAATGAGATAAAAGTGGGGCATATCTACATGCAAGAATCTTTAAAAAAGCAAACAAGAACAAGATAGAACTATTAATGATTCTATAAAGAAAAAATGATTTAAACAAACATTAATGATTCTATAAAGAAAAAAATGATTTAAACATGTTTGTTGCTTCAGAAAACAAGAACTAATAGCTTTAAAAAAATAGTAGGAAAATGTAACTATGGTACTTCGAAAATTGAAAATTGCAACTTTAAATAGACTATCTAAATTAATTCTAAACCTTATTGCAATATATTTTGTGGGAAATGCCTAGTAAGGCTTCTTTGCAACCATTTAGAGCATTGAAAATGAACTATGAGAAGAAGATGCCTTCCAGCTTCTCTACTAACAACTGAAGTTTAGATTTAGGGAAAAAATTGCAAATGCCACTTCCAACCAAGTCTATTTCTTTTGATTATTGCATGACTTGATAGCAAAGTATCAATTCATAGAACACTACTCGATCAATTGTTTGGTATTTCTAGAGCCAAGTCTGATGAAAATCGGTATTTTTTATTTCTGTTGAAATTGTTGCGCCAACATGGTACTACAAAATTGCTGGTTTTTTGTTTATCATGATCATGTTTTATACTTGTACCTCTAGATATTTTATAGAAGGATCTCAAGTAGAAAAGTCTAGATATAGTGGAATCCTTTTGAGAATAAAGATGAGAGCAAACCTAGGCAAAAGTTTGGAAAGCATAGGTCATAAACTCAACTCATAATTAGTATCAATTGGTAATGACTTTGCAAACTACACTAATGACACCCTCGTAGATAGGATAGATGAAAAGTCATGAAAAATGTCCCAGAGAACTAGGAATTCTGGATGAACATGAAGACGTCAAGAAATATCACATTTAATGATGTCTAACTATTATGGATATGGTCTAGATTTGTGCCTAGGCCCTATACATACCTATTGGAGTTCACTTGATTTAATTAAGTGAAAATTAGTGTATAAAGTAACTCCACATCATCCCCTTATTACTTGATTAAGAAAGTTTTGAGTTTTCCTTGCTTCTCCAACTTGCTCTTATTGAGCGCTCTTTAGGATCTTCTAACTATAGTTTTGGGCATTTGGGGTCTGAAGTATGTCTTATATTTGCAATAGCACTAATGCTTTTTGCATTTCATAAAGCATTACTAAAGGGCTTGGTGGTTCTTACTACTTGATAAAAAAAGACTAGAAGAAGAATGTTATTAGTAGATTAGTTCATGCTGCTAAAGATGGACTCCAAAGATAGTGGTCGACCAAATCGGCTAAGAAAAGCTTGGAAGTACCAACTACCAATAATGAAGGCTTTGCATCAAGGCATACCTATATGGACAAAATCTTTGGAAGATCACTGGGTGCAAAGATTTCAGCACCAGTGCATACTAGTTTGTATAGACTATACCGGGGTCATACCACTAAGGTACTAGCACCCGTATGCCTCCATACCTTTACATAGTAATATATGGTAATTCAACTCTCTTTCTATATTATTATCAAGAGATGTACCATGTATTGGTTTTGTATTACACCGCCATTGTACCAATTCATGCCATGCTAATAAGGTATCAATAAAGATACTAATATTAATACTTCAACTCTTAGCTAGTGAAGAAAATGTGAAGCCGACATCAAAAAAAGGCAAATGTGAAGCCAACCAAGACACTAGAGAAAGTTAAAGCTAAATAGATGTGAGAAATAAAGTGTGGCAAAGCCTTGTTTTGTATTAAAGGGTAATATCAATGAAAGACTTGAATGATCATGTATCGGGTATTGAGTCACTAGAGCAAGTATAGGAGACATTTGAAAAGCTCTTCATAGGCAAGAACATTAAGAGGATTTAAATTTTAAGAGAATGAGCTAGCACACCACTCTAGGCAATATGATTATTACAAAATACTTTCAAAAAATGAAGAGCATTCATTTGAAGATCTTGAAGTTAAATACACAAGTTAATTAATAAGGCTAGAATGCATTAGTTTGTATCTAAGAGATAAAAAAGTGTATATACTCCTCTTGACATCCATCCAAGGATGGACAACTCGACCTACGACTATGGTGTTTGAAAATTTATTCTCTAATCAAGAAGCCTTCCAATGCATGTAGCAGAATTTTCACTTTCTAGGAAAGTTGAGGCATTATTTTATGAAAATTAAAAGAGAAGCCATAACCTAAATGAGAAGATGCTAAAGAGCAAAATAAGAAGGATCAAGAAGGGGCTAGATTACAAAATAAGGATAAAAAAGAAAGTAAGTGATCGGTAAACTTGCCCATCTCAAGAAGTTTTGCAAACCAAAATGGCTAATACAATATAAGTACCTTCAACATAATAAAGATGTAGGGTGTAGCTATATCCATGATTGGAACTCTTGTTTTGCATCGATCATTATGTACAAACTTTTTCAGAAGGAAATGACGCTTATGTTCATTGAAGTGGAGAAGAAGGAAGTTGGTTTGTCCACCATCAAATATAAGATGAACTGGATCATTATCTATTATCTCCAAGTACTCTCATCATCTATTCAGAGATAATTCAATATTTAAGAAGCCTTATAAGTATAATGGATATGATATATTTGTTACCACCAAAACTCTATACTATACTTCTGATGAGGAGTGAAGGAAATATGAAAGTGAAAATTAATAGAAAAAAATGATAGAGACACCATCACTAAAGAAAGCATCAATTATTTCTTTGTATGACCAAAAATATTATGGATGAAAGTGCATTGGACAATATCTATCCGTATTAATGTTCATATATAAATCCATCTAGATATGGATAGAAATTTAAGCATCCGACAAATATCCGTATCCATATCCATTAAAGAAAAATGGATAGGGATAGGGAAAGGGATAGATAACCATCTGATCTGTATTCAAATATCCGATTCTCTTTATAATCTTATATAATTTTATATAGTACTAATAAATTTTTAAGAAAAAAAATGATCATATTAATATTCTATTAAATTAATTTATTATTACTTAGTAATATCTTTGATTCTATGATCATAAAGTTTAATCATTTGACTTATATCTGTATTTATATCCATATTTTTCATATCTAATTTGTATCTAATTTATTTAAAATAAATATAGATATAAATTTGTGCATTCAACTAACATCGGCATCTACATATGTATTTGTTAAATAAAAAAATTTGGATATAGATATACTAGTATATGATCCATTTTCAACCCTAAAAAATATTCATCTTTTGCTTCTCAAAATTCAAAATTTGGGAGATATGTTCTATTAGGCCCATATAACATCAAGGCATGTACCAATGATCAAGTAACAAATATCTATAAAAAGGATTTGCTGAAGACGGCTTGACATTTTAGAAAAAATTTAGCTAGGTTTCTCGTCATGCCCTTAGGTGTATTAAATATAATGCTAACATGTTTATAGAACTTATGTAATTCTTTTTAATCATGATCTTGTCTTTTACAAATGTATTTGTTTATATTATATCGAAGAGTTTATAGAAGAATGATCTACTTATATTAGATAAAGTAATAAAAGTTAATCTACGACAAATATCTAGGAAATCTTGATGAACATAAAGCCTCTATATTAGTCACATTTAATGAAATCTAACTACTCTATATAGTTTAGAATGATCTTGAAGCCCTTATAAATTTTGATGGGGAGGTTCAACTAGTGCAATCAAGTCAAAATTAGTCAATAATATGTGTCCATATCATATTCTAATCTTGATTAATAAAATTTTGAGTTTTGCCTCGCTTCTATAACTTGCCCTTGATCCCTTTATATGGTCTTGCTATTATGCTTTTGTGTTGAGTTCTGGTCACATAGTGGAATATAAATTTTAAAAATTTTTAAATATATATGTGAAAGATTTAATAATTAAAATTGTCGAACCAAAATCCAAACTTCAGAATCACCTTATAAATGTCGAACAAAATAAAATCAAGCATGCAAAGAGATAGAAATTTATACTTTCTCAGATGAATAGTATGGTAACAAGATAATCTCCACAAGACTCTAAAATAAAAATCTTTCAATAGTGATCCATACAGAAGTTGATCAAGATCCTTCCCAACCGATCCACCGTTGTAGCCTTTTCTTCACAAGAACACTATTGGCTTCAAACTCGAAGTACAATCGCACTAATGCTCAATTACCTTCAATTTCACCACTAAGATCATGCCAAAAAAAATTTTCTTTAGAAGTCTCACAATCTAGGAATTGATTTTATACTCCAACATATGAAAAAATCAAACCTTAGGACAAGCTCACCACACTTGCTATTTTTCTCACCTCCCTTCTTTCAATTTTTCCTCCCAATTTTTTCCTTGTCTTTTCCTCAGATTTTTTTCAAATTTTTCCTCTCTTATCACATGCCAAAGGCTTCTGATTTTTCACCAAAATTCAGCCCTTATCCCATAAGAGGTGCCCCATTTAAATAGATAAGAAAGGGACGTCAAGAAGACCCAAGGGGTGCCAACTCTTGGCACTCCACATCTTCATGTGGAGAATTAATTCTCTGATACATTAAGTGGCACAGAAGAGGCATCATACAGAAGAACTCTTCCTCTTCTATTCTCCATAATTCTCTCATTAATTTTAGGCATGTGATAATTAAGGAAACGAAGGAAAATTGAGAAGTGGTTAAGAGTCTTAAAGAAGAAAGACTCTTCCTATTTTTAACGCTAAAAGGGGTGGGTGGCAATTAATTTTTGACATAGAACCTGAGTGGCATGGAGGTCTCCTTCCATACTTAAAACTCTTCTAAGTTGAGTAAGAGTCAATTAAAATAGACCCAATCCAATCAAATCAAAGGCAACAAGTTTAGTTTAGCTCAAACACTTTGAACTTAACCTAATTAGGAACTTAAGTCAATACAATGTGCTAGCATATCAAATTAATCCCTAAGATTTATATTAAATCTTAATTAAATCAGATCAAGACCAAATTTCAAAGTGTGTGATTCATTAGATTTCAAATCTAACCAGTAGTGAACACAGTCTCTTGACCTAACCCTAATCCAATCAGATCAGATCAACTCAAGAGTCCTAATTAACTGAACTCTTCTTAATTAATTTTTGAATTAATTTTTTTTACTTCTGATAAGTCCACAAGTCAAGATTAACATCTAGTAATGTGTCATGACTATTCAAAAAAATAAAATTTAGTAAAAATTATCAAAATACTCTTCAATGGTAAGTTACCATGCAATTCAATCTTTCAGTCAAACAACATCCCAGATGAGCTGTGGATATGAAATCATGTCAAACCCAATTATTTATCTAAATGTATCTCGATCAGAATGTGATGATTCAGTTGATGATACATTAAAAACTCCTTTCCAAATATCATTCTGCTTTGGTCAAAGACTTCTAGAATCATCAACCTATGAGATCACATAGGATGTTCGCTCCCTTATTAGGAGTGACTAATCTCTTATTGACCATTCACAACCTTCATGCATACTTCACCACATCCAGAACACCCCATACAAGGATCAAAAAATTAAGTTAGAAAGTAAACCAAAACATAGATTCACATACACAAGGTACTATGGTGATCTCAGGTCAAAGGATCACTTACACAACTCCCACTAGAAAATAATCGACTGATATGTAAATAAGACTCCATTAGATATTCTCTCGTAGGTCTATTCAGTGAACTCATTCTTTAATGAGTACCAACATCTTTGTATTAGTGTCATTGCACAAGAGATTGTGAGATCAACCATCCTCATTACTGAGCATACATAGGATATGCCAGTCTTACCAGTATTATTGATCCCCGACTCAATGAACCAATAATTAAGAATATTTTAGATCATAGCTATCAAAGATTTAGATCTCATTGGTGTGATCTCATCACAGCTCTAAAATCATTGTCCAGACCTATGGAGTTCATTATAATCTTAAAAATAATAATAAGATGCAGTATATAATGAATCGAAAAGCCTATTTTATTAAATAACAATATCAATTACATGAGTTTGAAAAATAAATTATAGAAAAATTTTCCATCGCATCTCATATGCGATTGAACTTGTAGGGTATTATTTTTTCAATCTTCCACTTGCACTAAAGCCAATCGCCTCTATACTTGATACCCATACTATCAAAATGGTGATCAAACTGCTGCAATGATAAAGTCTTAGTGAACGGATCCGCTATATTATTCTTAGTATCAACTCGCTCCATGATTACATTGCATCTTTCGACTATCTCCTGAACGAGATGGAACCGTCTTAGGATATGCTTGAATTTATGATGAAACCTCAGTTTCTTGGCTTGAGCAACTGCCCCAGTATTGTCATAATACAAGGGCACTGGTTGTTCCATCCCCGAAATCACATCCAATTTTGAGATAAACTTTTTCATCCAGACGGTCTCCTTTGCAGTCTCACTAGCAGTAATGCACTCAGCCTTAGTGACTAAGTCAGCAATAGTTTGCTGTTTGAAACTCTTCTAATTTACTGCTCCACCATATAGGATGAACACATACCCAGATATGGATTTGCTATCATCCAGATCAGATTGAAAATCAGAGTTAGTATAACCTTTCAGTTTTAAATCAGATCTACCATATATAAGAAAAATATCTCTTGTCCTTCTCAAGTACTTGAGTATGTTTTTCATAATTTTTCAATGATCTTTATCAGGATCTACCTGAAATCTTCTTATAATGTCCAAAGCATAAGCCATATCAAACCTGGTATACAGCATAGTATACATTATTGATCTTATAGCTAAAGCATAAAGAATAGAACTCATTCTATTTATCTCTTTAGGTGTCTTAGGAGACATCTTTTCAGAGAGTTGCATTCCATGACCCATAGGCAAGTAACCTCTTTTACTTTCCTCTATGTTGAACCTCTTCAACACAAGATCTATGTACCTAAACTGGGACAAGCCAAGCATCCTCTTTGATCTATCCCTATAGATCTTTATAACAATTATATAGGATGCTTCACCCAAATTTTTCATGAAAAATTTTTGTGATAGCCATATCTTGATCGCTTGCAACATAGGGATATCATTCCTAAAGAGTAGTATGTCATTCATATACAAGATTAAGAAGATAACAGCACTCCCACTAGTCTTCTTGTATACACAAAGTTCATCCATATTTTTGATAAAGCCAAACGATTTGACTATCTCATCAAAATAGATGTTCTAGCTCTTCGATGCTTGTTTTAATCTATAAATAGATTTATTTAGCTTGCATTCTTGATTTGCTCTCTCACTAGAGACAAATCCTTCTGGTTGAGTCATATAGACTTCTTTCTCAAGATTTTCATTGAGGAAGGTAGTCTTGACATCCATCTGCTAGATCTCATCATCATGGTATGCAGCAATTGCAAGCACAATCCGAATAGACTTGAGCATGACTACAGATAAAAAAGTTTTTTCATAATCAATACTTTATTTTTGTCTGAAATCTTTTGCCACCATTCTAACCTTATAGATCTCTACCTGACCATCTACTCCAATATTCTTTTTGAAGATCCATTTGTAGCCTATTGGGGTCACACCCTCAGATGCATCAATCAAAATCCAAACTTAGTTGGTATACATGGAGTCCATTTCAGATTTCTTGGCATTGAGCCATTTGTCAGAGTCACTACTCATGACAGCTTCCGAATAGATCGTAGGATCATCATTCTCAATGATGTGGAATGTATTGTCATTCTCAATGACAAATCCATACCTGAGTGGTACATTATGCACTTTATTTGACCTTCAAAGAGGAGGTGTGTGTAGTGGCTATGCCTCAACAATGGACATATCTGGTTGAGAGTCAGCTTGTAAATTTTGGATAAGTTGTAGGTTTTGAACTCTCTCAAGTTCAATAGACCTCCCACCGCCTCTTTTTTGGATAAACTCTTTCTTCAAGAAAATGGCATGCCTACCAACAAACACCTTTTGTTAAGTAGAGTGGTAGAAGTAGTATCCTATACTCTTCTTGGGATAACCCACTAACCTGTATTTTTCTGATCTAATACTGAGCTTATGTCCATCAATATTTTTAATAAGTAAGGCAGCCCCAAATCTTAAAATATTTAAGACTGGATCTCTTTTCTTTCCATATCTCATATGGAGTGCTAGAGATAGGCTTGAATAGTACTTTGTTCAAAACATATGCTACGACCTCGAGAGCATATCCCCAAAAAAAGATTGGAAGATCCATGAAATACATCATGGATCACACCATATCTAATAAGGTGTATTCCTCCTTTTCGCAATACCATTTAATTATGGAGTGTAAAGAGGTATCCACTGAGAGAAAATATCATTTTATTTTAAATGATCAAAAAATTTACTAGTCCAGTATTCTCCTCTTCGATTAGATCGAAGAGCTTTAATATTTTTACTAGTTTATTTTTCAATCATTCTTTGATACTCTTTAAACTTATCAAAGATTTCAGATTTGTATTTTATTAAATACACAGATTCAAACCTAAACTTATCATCAGTAAATGTGATAAAGTAGGAGTATTCACTTCTGGCTTGAGTCGACATTGGACCACAAACATCAGTATGTATAAGGTCTAAAATGTCACTCACCCTTTTTTCATATCCAGTAAATAGAGTCTTGATCATTTTAACCATGAGACAAGATTTACATGTTCCATATGATTCAAAATCATAAGGATCAGAGAATTTACTTTTGTATAATTTATTAATTCTTGACTCATTTATATGATCAAGTCGGCAGTACTAGAGATATGTGACATTCACATCCTTTCTCTTCTTTTTTTTCATATTATCAACATGAAGTACATTATCACTAAGTGATAGGAATAGAAGACCATTATCAACAAAAGTATTTTCATAAAATTTATTAGAAAAATAGATAGAACAACCATTATTCTTAGCTTTTATTTCAAAATCTTGTTCTAATAATAAGAGTATAGAAATAATATTTCTAATAACTTTTGGAATATAATAACAGGTCTTCAGTTTCAAAATTTTATCCGAAGACAACTTCAAAATCTTGATTTCTATGACTTCGGTCTGAATAGATTCTCCACTAGCATCGAATAGTTTGAAGTTATTTTTATTCAAACTCCTTATTTCCTACAAATCTTTTAATAATTTGTAAAGGTGTGAGCTACAGACAGTATCCAATACCCAAGAATCTGAAATTGAAGTACTTAATTATAAGTTTATTTGTATCATGTACAAATCTTTAGCAATATTTGCTTCTTTATATTTCACAATTACAAGGTATTCCTTGCAATTCTTCTTTCAGTGTCCATCCTTGCCGTAGTGATAGTAAGTACTTTTGACAGAGACCTTCTTCATCTTCTTTTTAGAGATGCTAGCCTTAAGGTTCAACTTTTTTTTGGAACCTTTCTTGTCTTTCTTCTTGTTGATCTTATCTACAAGAAGAACTGGAGCCTTTTTACCTTTGAAATGGCTCTCTGCTATTTTTAGCATATTCAGCAACTCAAGCAGCTAATATTTAGTTTGTTCATGTAGTAATTTATGATAAACTGAGAGAAAGAATTAGAGAGTGACTGCAGGATCAAATCCTAACTAAGTTCACCATCCATAGCAAAATCCAATTGTCCCAAATGAATGATCAAATCAATCATCTTAAGGATATAAGTTTGTACAATGTGCCTTCAATCATTCAGGTATAGAATAACTATTTAGAAATCTCATATCTAGCAGTTCGACTTTGTTTCTCATATAACTCTTTTAGATTAAGGAGTATAGAAGGAACATCTACATCCTCATGCTGCCTTTTAAGCTCATTATTCATCAAGGCAAGCATGATACACTTGACAGTTATACTGTCATCCTTCCACATCTTATATGTGGCCCTTTTCTCCGTAAATGCATCTTCTCTGATCGTATTGGGTGCAGGTAAATCTAGTATATAGGAGACTTTTTTCTATGTGAGAACTATTCTTAGATTTCTCAATCAATCCATATAATTTGATTCGATCAATTTATTAGCATCTAGTTTGCCTTGAAGTGATGGTGAGGATGCCATTTATACAGTTAATCTATAATAATGAGAATATAATATAAGCGGACAACTCATGATGACATGTACAACTAGGTTAGAACTTTTGTCTAATTATGACTCCCACTATTTTAACGAATTTCACAGCCTTCAAATATGAAAAAATGAGAAACATCATTATGTTTCTAAGTAGAGTTGAGATCTCTATTCTCACAAATATCTCGTGGATAGCATAATAAGTATTCATGAGTTCAAAAGTAGATAACTCTTTACAATTGTACTTCATATAATTCTCAATATTTTTTTCTCATATCTCTAGATCACTCATAGTCTTATGGATAGCACAACAAACTATAGTGTTCTAATTATGTTAACCCTTCAATCCCATATGGTCATACTTAAATAATACTGTCCTCATGGATAGCACAACAAGATAATACTATTCAAATATGCTATAAGCATCAATATACACTTAGTCAACATCATATAAATTTTTATAGTAAATCTTGTGGATAGCACAATAAGCTCACTAAGATTTTGACATACTCTATTGACCAAATATGAAAGAAGGCCTTTGTAGTATCTACATCACTAATCAATCTAAGTCCGAAACTTAATAAAATTAAATTGACCAGGTCAGTAAGTGGGAGGCTCTCCATAATTTTTTTTTAGACACTAACAAAGTTGGCCAGACTAGCACACAGACCTAATTAGAAAATCACCTTTAACACTTACCTAGACACTAATTGATCAAATGAATTCGATATTTAATTTGTAAGTGAATTCCGACATTATAACTTAATATATTTTTTTATAGAGGGTCTTGAACTGGTCTCGACACATCCTAACTACTACATAAAATATAACATACAAATTATGCAATTCAACATGCCTTTCCAAGCTATAATATCATTCATATTATCATGCCAAAAATAATTATAATAATCATATAAGGGTGCGCAAATGACTTAACATATAACAAGTTTAGCCAATATTAAAATAAATCCTAATCAAAATTAGGCATGCTATACACCCTTAATCAAAACTATTTTAAGCATCAAACAACCATGAATCAATAAATTTTATATTATCATAAATTTAAAATTTTAATAATTAAAATTTAAATTTATGATTCAAATAAAATTAAAAATAATTTTTGATTTTAAGACTGATGTCAGAAATCGATGCAATATTTTGGCAAAATATGAATTAGAATAATTTTATATTATAATTTTTATACTTGTTTGATCAAATCTAATAAGAGTTGCTCTGATACCATTGTTGGGTTTCAATCACACAGTGGAATGTGAATTTTAAAAATTTTTAAACATACATATCAAAAGTTTTAACAATTAAAATTATCGAATCGAAATTCAAATCCTAGAATCACCTCGTAGATATCGAACAAAATAAAATTAAGCATGCAAAGAGATAGAAACTTATACTTTCTCAGATGAGTAGTATGGTAAAAAGGTGATCTCTATGAGATTCCAAAATAGAAGTCCTCTAATGGTGATCTACACGAAAGTTGATCAAGATCCTTCCTAATCGGTGCACTGCTGCAACCTTTTCTTCATAAGAATACTACCGGCTTCGAACTCGAGATATGATCGCACCAACACTCAATTGCCTTCAATTTCACCACTAAGATCATGCTAAGAAAATTCTCTCCAAAAATCTCACAACCTAAGATTTGATTTTATGCTCCAACACATAAAAAAATTAAATCCTAGGACAAGCTCACCACACTTGCTATTTTTCTTACCTCCCTTCTTTCTATTTTTCTCTCAATTTTTTTCTTATCTTTTTCTCAAATTTTTTTTCAGATTTTTCCTCTCTTATCATATGCTAAAGAACTCTAATTTTTCACCAAAATTCAATCCTTATCCCATAAGAGGCACCCCATTTAAATAGATAAGAAAGGGACGTCAAGAAGACCCAAGGGGCGCCAACTCTTGGCACTCCACATCTTCACATGAAGAATTAATTCTCCAATACATTAAGTGGAACAAAAGAGGCTTCATATAGAAGGATTCTTTCTCTTCTGTATCCCATAATTCTCTCATTAATTTTAGGTATGTGATAATTAAGAAAATGAAGAAAAATTAAGAAGTGGTTAAGAGTCTTAAAGAAGAAAGACTCTTCCTCTTCTTAATGCTAAAAAGGGTGGGCGGCAATTAATTTTTGGCATGGAACCTGAGTGGCATGGAGGTATCCTTTTATACTTGAAACTCTTTCAAGTTGGATAAGAGTCCAATTAAAATAGATCCAATCAAATCAGATCAAAGGCAACAGGTTTAGTTTTGCTCAAATACTTTGAACTTAACTTAATTAGGAACTTGGGTTAATACAATATGCTAGCATATCAAATTAACTCCTAAAATTTATATTAAATTTTAATTAAATTAGATTAAAATTAAATTCTAAAGTGTGTGACCCATTGGATTTCAAATTTAGCCAGCAGTAGACACAGAGTCTTGATCTAATCCTAATTCGATCAGATTAAGTCAACTCAAGAGTTTCAATTAACTAAGATTCTTCTTAATTAATTCTTAAATTAATTTTTTTTAATTTTGATAAGTCCATAAGTCAAGATGGATGTCTAGCAATATATCATGACTATCTGAAAGAAATAAAATTTAGTTAAAATTATCAAAATATCCTTCAGTGGCAAGTTACCATATAATTCAATCCTTCAGTCAAACAATATCCTAGATGAGCTGTGGGCATGAAATCATGTCAAATTCAATTACTTATCTCAATATATCTCGATCAAAAAGTGATGATTCAGTTGATGATATATTAGAAACTCTTTTCTAATTATCATTCTGTTTTGGCCAAAGACTTCCAGAATCATCAATCTATAAGATCACATAGGGTGTTCGCTCTCCTTATTAAGAGTGACTGATCTCTTATTGATCACTCACAATCTTCATACACACTTCATCACATCCAGAATACTCCACACAAAGATCAGAGAATCAAGTTAGGAAGTGAACCAAAATATAGATTCACATACACAAGATACCATGGTGATCTCAGGTCAAAGGATCACTTACACAACTTCTACTAGAGAACAATCAGCTGACATATAAATATGACTCCATCAGATATTCTCTCATATGTCTATTCAGTGAACTTATTCTCTAATGAGCATCTACATCCTTGTATTAGTGTCACCATACAAGAGATTATGAGATCAACCACCCTCATTACTGAGCATACATAGGATATGCCAGCCTTACCGATATCATTGATCTCCGACTCAATGAACCAATGACTAAAAATATTTTACATCATGGCTATCAAAAATTTAAGTCTCACGGGTGTGATCTCATCAAAACCTTAAAATCATTGTCCGGACCTATGGAGTTCATTATAATCTTAAAAATAATAATAAGATGCAGCATATAATGAATCAAAAAATCTATTTTATTAAATAACAATATCAATTATATGAGTTTGAAAGATAAATTACAAAAAATATTCCATCGCATCCCATATGTAATTGGCTTGTAGGACATTATTCTTTCATTTTAGACATATTGTCTAGAGTACTAATCAAGTTGTAAGAGTGATGGAACCCTATAATTTCTTCAATCATTTATTTTAGAATATTATTAAAATAAAAAATTGATGTTTCATTTCAATCTGTGACATCCTAACCCAAGAAAACCTAGTTTCCTTCAAAGATGTGGTATCTTGCATTGAGTTCATCATTCTAAAGCATGATTTATGCTATTTGCATTCTAGCTAATTGTGAACCCCCAGCAATCACAGAAAAACAAGATTAGTACATGCTTGGATATGATAAAAATTATAAATTGATTTGAACCTAACCCTAAATTGGTTAGAATATTAATCTTAGATTAACAAAAATATAAACCCTCCTATTAGAACTCAAAGCCATAAATCGATCTAGATCTATTTGTATCCTAGCTAATTGTGGACACTAACAAGCCATCACAGGGAAAATAGAATTCCTTCATGAAGCTATAAACTAACTAAAATCTAACTCCTAGACCATCCCACTAGACTAACCTAAATGAAAAGCTCAGTCATATTTGAACCTAGATCCCTAGATCAACCCACATCCAAATCTTAGTCCAACCTAAGACCACTTGACCTATGATAAAGTGAAGTACAAAAATAAGAACTAACCTAGAAGTCTACAGTTGCAATAAATTTGGCAACCATGAACCCAAAGAAGTAACCCTAGGTTAACATGGCCATGCGGCCATGCCATGCATCAAATGATATCCTCACACACATTATTTTGAGAAAAATATATACCAAGATAAGCTTTTTTCCCATATAACTAAGTACACCTTATAGTTTCTATCCATGTCTACTCAAAGCCTTATCCTCTTTTGGAACTACATGCCTAAAAGATTGACAATTAACAAGTTTACCCTCACCATCCTTCACCTCACCTCTTCCATCATTCTCTTGTAATTAACTTGATTCCTCATTCCCTCTTCTATTGCTAAGTGTCCAATACACATCCTCTCTTCTATACTCCTGACATTGCACTAAAGATCCTCCCCTAATAAAGATAAAAGGGAGAACTTTTTCTAATAGCTTTCATTCATTGCTAAATCTAGATTAATGCAGTACAATGAGATTTTACCATGTTTGCATTTGATCCCTTCTCTGAGATTAAAAATCCTACTCTCATGCATACCCTTTAATCCTAGCCATCTCCTCTTGGCTAAGAAAATACACCTCTACATCATATCAGCCTTCTATTTCACTAATCCTCTCCCTAAATCCACCATCCCTCTCTCTACCTCATCAACACCATAGCCATTACATTGGAGAATCCTTATTCAATCTTAACCATCTATTTTTGTCATTTCATATTGATGTTTTAAAGAAACACAAAAAAAAAAATTTAAAAAAAAAACTCTTCCTTAGTCCTACCTATTTACATTACTAATTCTAATGTGAGAACCAGTGCAAGTATGTATTTTGTCTTATGTTAGCTATGCATTGGGAGTATTTATATAGGGCCATGAAACTAAAATAATATCTTCCACCAGCCTATTTGGATGAGATCTTGAATTGTTACAACTAGTATTATTATAAATAGTACAATGAACCTAATCTATGGCTTATGGACTAGAGGATATTGCAATATGGATCTATTGAGACTGATCACGGGCTAGTCATGATGCTTGTAATTAAATTTGAATAGATTTAGATTCTTAGTCTGGCAAAGATGTTAAGATTTAAATAGAGGAAGCATGTGAGGACACATGTGGGCATGTGTTTAGTCCCACATCAGCTATGCATTAGATAAATTTTGGATACTTATATAAGATGAAGAAAATACAAATAATATCTTATGGTTAGCCTTTTTGAGTGAGGTCTTAGATTGTTACACTAACTCTCTCTTACTACAAATCAAATTCTCTATGTCATCATCATAATCCTTGGATTTAGATAACTTTTAGAGCTTAATCTTAATCCTTAAAACTTTTTCTCTCATCCTAGCTTTCTAACTAAGGGAAAACATAAGAAGCAGATCTATACAAAATCCTAACACTTCACTCCTTGACATATCACTAATCCTTTGAGATCTTTGCCAAGATAATCAAAACACATAAACTAGCAAGCATCTTATATCTTTTGATCTCAAGAAAACTCTAGAACCGTAGTCACAACCCTCTATTGAACCCTACACTATAAATACCTCCTCTTCTCTCTTTAAAAAATAGAGGATAAAATAACAACTTGGGGAAATCATGCTCAATTGAAACTCTAAAATCTTTAATAGTTGTCTTACTCAAATATCCGTCTCTCCAAATCTTAGCAACTTGCAAATTCTAGCCACCTTAAAGCATCTAAAACCCTCCTACAAGCATCAAAACAAGGAGAATGACCTACCTCCTCCTTTTAGTTGCTGGCCTTTCTAAATAAATACCTAATACTAAGTGGAAGTAGAAAAGAGAATGTTGAGGCACAATATCAACAATTTCTCCCTCACCTCTCACTTTTTTTTTCCTTTTCTTTTTTGCATTTTCTTTTGTTTCTTTGTTTAGTTATTAAACCATAATATTATCTTAGATTAGAAGCAATATCCCAAAAGATTCAACCTAACTTTAGGACCTCTATCCTAGAGGGGTGGTGGGTATCTGCTTTTATGATCCTTGATTGCCATTAACATAGTCTCTTACCCTTAACCGTATCCAAACCTATAGAATTCTTAGGATTTCTTTAATTTCAAAATCTAACATTGGTGACAACTCCATGAAAGTATCACGAGATAGCTTCACACCAATATGTCAAGAAGAAGATATATCCACAATATATCAATTTCAAATGGATTAATATCTAAGAGTAGTTCTAAGTTATAAAATTGATGATAGTAAGATAAGCAATAGAAATTACAATAACAAGATATACATGCATTACCATATAAAAGATAATCAAATTCTCATGTATCAAATTCAAAAAATTGGGAAAAAAAATATATTATCAAAAGGTAAATATCATGATACCTAGCAGGGTCTCAAAATTGTGAGAAGGAATCATATGTTATTGCCTTAGTGTCGTCAGTCTTGGTGCAAATAACTTTTGCAAAAAAAACAGCTTTGATGCTCTTAAGGATTGAATAGACTATGGTTGTACTATTTGAGTCGATTCTAATGACTTATGCTTGAGTGCTATAATTATGGATGACAACCCAACATTTGAAGCATGAAAAAAGCTCAAGATGAAATCTAAATCTACACTAGCATCTTGTTTAGATGCTATAAGCATCTTATTTCTTTCCAACACATCATTATGATTTTTCTTATATTTCTTCTTTCATGATTTATATCTTTGGTCGGTAAACCAATGCTCAACTTGTCTGTAGTCCAAACCAGTACTCCTAGCTAACTTTTCTTTCACTTCTCTAGATGGATATCAATTCTCTAATCATCACAAAAAAGGTTAAAAATAATTAAATTTTTTTAATTCAAACTATTCAAAATCTATAGGAAAAAAGAAAAATCAAATAATAGAAGAAAGAAAGAAAGGATTCTACAGACCAATATAAGCATCCTCAATGTTCTTCATTTGTCATATAGATTTTCTTTGCCTCCATATAGATGTGCCTCTTGCCTCAAGTGCCCTCTTCCCTTTCCTATCCTCTCTCCAAGCTCCATTTGAGAACAAAAATCATAGAGCTAGATGACGAGAAAAGCTGATGAGAACCCAGCAGAGTTAAAGCAAAAGGAGAAATAATTAATTTTTATGAGGGAAGAATAAGCAGAGAGCTCCCTTTGTTTCGACATGCATGCATTTATATATACAAAAGAAAAGGAGGGTTACCTTAGATTTTTCCATCAAAGCTGAATCTAAAAATGCTAAAACATGGGTGAAATCAAAGATATGGTGAGATTTGCTTTGAAATGAGTAGGATAAGAATGATGACAATTAATAAGAAAAAGAAAAATTAGAACATAATTAATGTAGTGAAAATAAGTGAGAATCTAGAGATTTACTAAATGAATAGGAGAGATTTTGAATTGACTATATAAGGAATGGGAGAGAATAAACCAAGATAACCGGTCAATGCCTTCTATTTTTTTTTCTTGGTTGCTTAGAGATAATAAATATGAAAATAGGAGAAGTACGAGATTGTTGCATTGGATTTTTTATTTCTTTTTGAATTGATAATGGGAAGTGAAAAAAGGGATATAGACATTCCATAATTTTAAGATTTGCTTCTAAATTGTTCTCAATGGAGTTGGAGAAGGTGGTAAAGCTATGAATTCTTAGAGTTTTTTTCCTTTTAAAATTTTTATGATGCACAATTTTTTACCACATACATGGCAATTCAAAATATCAAGAAGTTTTGCAATATTACATTTGGTCTTTTAGTTGACTATCATTTTAGATTTACACTTACACAATTAACATTTAATATTTAGTTTTACATACACTTGCATCTATGTTGCATGTATTTATACTTATATCTACATACACTTATTTCTTATTTGCAGATAATGATGTATCTCTTCATAGCTACAGACTAAATATGAAACAAATCATCGAATCAAAGGCAAATAAAATTTTTAATTCTCGATGAGAGTCTTTCTCTTCTCCATTTTCTACTAGAAAAAGGGGTCCTAGGGCAACCAAACTCTAGGATCTTTGGTCTATAAAAGGCCCCCTCCCCCTCCTAGCCACCTTACTCTAAAACCCCTTCTATTGCCAATGAGAAATCCTTCGATTTTTTCTTAATTTTTCGAGAAGAGTCTTTCAAATTTTTCTAACAAACCAGTCGTGTGACCTCATGAGAGCTGACGTAAAGCCTAGATCTCCCTTTATTCTTTCTTTCAGTCTCCAAGGGTGTTGCCTGATAAGTACACTAATTAGGACATAGAAGTATTAAATCTTTTATTAATTGATCCATATTATGTAAAATTTGATATCTCTTATCCTCTTTTGTAGAAAATTAAGAGATTGTGTTAATCAAAACCCACATTGGTCTAGATCCAAAGCAAAACTCAAGCACCAAGGGGTTAAGTGTAACCATTTGAAGGAATAAGCAAATAAAAAAATAATTCAAGAGCTTAGAAGAGATGCTCTACTCAACAGCTGAGATTTATGAAGCTACTTCACAAAATTCTGGAGGATGAGGCACCGCATCAAGAGCCAAGGGCCAAGATTCAAGGTGCCACTTCATGAAACCATTCATGTCTCTCTTTTTTTTTAATTAGTGCACATCCCTCTCCTCTTCATGCCCCAACTACTAGCATGCCTCCTTTTCTTCTGCACCATCCCGCATGCCCTCTTCCTTTCACATCTTAGCACACCCCCTTTTTTTTTTTCTTCATCGCCCCTTGATCTCCATAACAAATCTCAACCCTCCATCATTAAGGAGCCCTCACATATCCATTTAAGAAAGCCTAGCCACCCCATCCTTGCTTTCATTAATCCCATATTGCCTAATCAATTAAACTTGACTCTTCCTAGCGCCTATAAATTGTTAGATGTATGTCCTAGAAACCAATCTTGGGTGACACATTTCATATCTCTAAGATATAATTTTATACTTATTGGGCAGTTATATTATCATTCATATCTATATGTCTATGAATCATCCAAGGGATTAATAAGATGATGACACATATTCTCAAAAAATTGAGAATTTAAGGTATATGTCACTGATGGTTGATTCTTAAATTGCTCCTGATCATAGGATCATCATGGAGATGGTGATTGATCCGGATAGATCAGTACACAGATCGCTTTCTTCGGACAGATAGATCTCAAATCTGTAGTGTAGAGATACTGGAGCGAGAGTGCAGGTAGTTGTTAGAGAATAACTAGCACTGAGCGTGACCAACACGAGAAGTCACATGGATGTCTGCTAACTCGTTAGTGATTTTCTCGATGCTGCAGTTGTATGACTGGTCCTTTGACCTGAGATGACACTACTGCTCATAGTGAGGCTGCTGAAATTTGACTGACACATCAATATGGATCTCAAAGAGACTTGTAGTGGATGTTGGTGATAGTTGGTCTACTATAGGAGTGGGGTATGCATCAAGATGGAATCTATCGATCCTAATAGAAGAGAGTAGTCCTATGAGATTTAAGAAGCTAAGTCCTAAGTCTATGGCCATAGCAGTGTGACTGATGAAAAAAAATTTTCATAGAATCGCATATGGACATAAGCTAATTGAATCTATCATATGACTGATATTGAGGTTTAATGATTTATCCATGACCTACCATCTAGTCGGGACTCACGATAGAAGGAATGAATCACACGTTAACTATACCTAGAGATTCATTTCAGTTCTACTGGGTTGCTACTACATACTGCTAGGTGTCACTAGTAGATTGTGAGGCTCACTAGGATTATTTTGGATCGATAATCCTTGTTGAGTTAGAGTAAAATTATTTCGATCCATTGAAAAGAGTTTCAATGATACGATGATAGAGATCATTGTATATCTCACTACCAGATAGAATTGAATCTATGAGGTCACACAACAAAAGAATTAGGCCTGAAATAAGTAATTGAGCTTATAAAATATCAATTGAATTTAAAAAAATCCATTGGGTTCATGGTAATCTTGCTAGTACATAGTTGGATCCAATTCCTCTTTCCATTAAGATTACTTATTTGATAAGTTAATTCTAACTTAATTATCTGCTAATAATCTACATGAATAAGATTTATGAGACTTTAATTATTGGATATTTAAGGTTATGGATCACACAAATTAAGGATGCAAGTCCCTTATGAATCTCCTTGATAGTTATTACGGGGCACCACTTTGATTTGATCAATTTGGACGTGTCCATTAATTAAAGGACCTTTGATTTTCATATGGAGTATTTCTTGGGTGCAAAAGAGAGTATCTAATTATAGGTGCAAGGGCTTCAATAGTTGGCGCCTAATGGGCTTCCTAATGTAAGTTGGATAACTTAAGTTAATAAGAATCCTAATGCAAGTAGGACTTGTATTATGAGATTGAATATGATTCAATCCTTATACTTATTTAAAGGAACCTCCCTAAGGTTTCTAGAACATCAAAACCAGTAATCCCTCACACCCAAAGGCTCTCTGTACGACCTCTCTTCCTCCCTTTTTCTCTTCTCTTGGGCGTTCTATATGCCTTTCCCTTAGGACGCGCGTCCCAAGTTGTTTCATGTCCAAAAGAGTTTGGGTGCCTCTTCTTTACTAGTTTCTAACATCTGGTAGCAGCACATAATAAGGAAAAACTCTAGAAAAGAGAAAAAGAAGAAGATCAAGGAGAAAGATCAAGTGTTGATCACGATCCAGGCTTCGTTTAGATTCAGCAGGCTGAATTTTGGAGAATCAAAATTCAGATTAAAGAGGACTGTTTTAGACTGATCTTGAGTGGATACTCATAGAGATCAGATACTTGTACAGCTAATAGAGAGCCTCATCTCTTTCAGATCTAGATTTAAAGAAAGAGATTATGAAACAGATATGTGATTTGATCACAATCTAAATTTTAGTATATATCAATTTCAGCATATGAAATAGATCCATGTGATTTTATATTTTTATATATTCAAACTTTAAATTAAAAATATTTTAATCTTATTCTCTACTGTGGTGTTTAGAAAATAAAAATTTTAAAATACATATGTATGCACCAAACCCCAAAATCCAATAGTGGTATCAGAGCCATAGATTTTTATATGCTGAATTTTGACATACATATTTTTGAAAAGATTTTAAAATTAATTTTTTCTTTGATCCATGAGATGTATGGATGGATCTTCAAATTTAAAATTTAATTTTAGATTTAATTCTAGAATATATAGCTGATATGTTGATGCATGCATAGATCTAAAAATTGATCTAGAAAGAGTTCTAGTTCATGTGAAATAGATACATGCATGAAACTTGAATTTTTTTTATGATCTAAATTTTGATTCATATGTATGATATATGATTGCATATTTAGATTATAAATTTGACTTTAATCTGATCTATGATTAGTATATGAGATATATGATATCATGTTTAGATCGGAAATTTTGTTTAAGATCTGATTTTACATACATATATGTGATATATGTTTGTATGTTAGAACTTGAAAATTATTTTTATATTTTAATATTTATTTTTATATAAAGTATTTAGATCAAAAATATAATTTTAAAATCTAAAATTTGTATTTGTGTATGAGAGTTTTGGTCATGAAAAAATCAAAAATTATATCATGTAATAGGATTACATTTAAGATTTTTGATTTAGGATATATGGGTCTAATTTGATTAAGTAATTAATTAAACTGAGTCAAGTATTGAATTAAGTTAGATTAATTAAGTTAATAATCATACAATTATTGTTGATCAAATCGATTGAGTCTCATATGTAGAATTGATTAACCTAAGGACCTAATTTGGCTTATTGATTTGAGCCCGATTCACTTGAGCTAACCAATTCTAATCAATTGTCCAATAGGTGTCTAAGATAAGTAATTGAAAGATGATTATTTAATTGATTTCGTTCGTTTATCTGGTCAATTTATTGGTGTCTAAAGAAAGCAACAGGAGGACCCCCACTAATCTCCACTTATCTGATTAATTTGAAAGATTGAGTCACAAATATGGTTGTTTGGTGGTTTGATTTAGCTCATGTTAATTACATTAGTCATGTGATGACTGATTAGATGAGATCTAAACTCAAATCTCATGACTGATTAGATGGGATCTAAATCCAAATCTCTCTATAAAATATTAAGTTCAAGATCTTTCACTGTTGTAGATGTGCGAGCGTGCTACCGACATTGATTGTTCTCGGCTAGTCACAGTAGTTTAGTTGCATTAAAAATATGCAACCACTCTATTAGCAAAGAATTATCATGGGATAAAGATGGAGTTGGGCTCAATAACTATTAGGTGAGAGATCCAATAACGGTTTTACACCTGCATATGAACGGTGGGTCTGACTTAACTAAGAAGTGCAGACAATAACTAATATGTGAGCCCATATGACTTAGAGATCAAGTGGCTGCAATATGCTTAGAGAAGCATCTGGGCAAAGAGTTATCCACGCATCAATATTTATTTGTGTTATCAATAACTATTAGGTGAGGTGCACGGCATCGATGGGATCGCAGCACCCACTAAAAATCCAATTATCACGTTAGGATTTTCATTTCTCCACCCGAAGAGTGTGGAAATTCTGATATAAATAGTGAGTCTATTTTTGCATCTAAAAATCTCTAGAGCAAAATTATAAAATAAATACAAACATCCAATTAGAATCTTTGTTCTCTGCTATTCATTATGTCAGCTTCCAACCCTCTAGCTTGAATCCTAGATATCAACCGATTAACTAAAATCGAATACATAGACTGGCTTACAAATTTAAGAATTATTTTTAATTTTAAAAAATTAAGCAATATTCTCTACTAGATTATTCTAATGCTAACAACCTGTCCAACCCATAGTCAACAAGCTATACTTGACGAGTGGATAGACAATGATAATAAAAATAGGTGTTACATGATCATGCATAAGAAATTGCTTATGGATTTGATCCTGCGATCTCTGATTAGTTTATATGGATAGTTTATGGTAAACTATCATATGAAAGACCATCATGGCACTTTATCTAAATTGATCAAAGTGTTGATAACAAAGAAATTTTGAAAGAGTTCAAAGATAAATAACTGGAGAGCCTAAAGAAACAAAAACACACCTAGAGTAGGTATGTCGAAATTGCTCAATACTATCTTTACAATTTTCTTTTCTCCTAGTTGAGCTACAGACTCTAGTGTAGAGTCGATAGGAAGGTAAAGTGTTGCTCCTTGGATTGATTTTGATGATTACAAAGCATTTGAAGGGGTACTAATGATTTTTGTTTGAAAAAGACTTATTGCTTTTCAGGGGCAAAATCATAATTTTACCAAACCCTGATTTGAAAGCATCAAGTGATAGAACAAAAGATTTGTAATCCATTGATAAAAATTTTATTATTTTTGGACTTGTATTTTGAAAGATATTCATGTTTGAAAAATATGAGTCGACCCATGAGTCGACTCATGGCACAATGAGCTGATTGGCACGCAGATTTTTTAACTTGGCACAGCCTGTGAGTCGACTCATGAGTCGACCCCCAAGGCATGAGTCGACCCATGAGTCGACCTCTGCTATTTTTAGGCCAAAAATTATAGAACTTTATCTTCTGGTTGTTTTCTGTTATTTTTCCACAGAGGTCGACCCATGAGTCGACCCATGAGCATGAGTCAACCCATGAGTCGACCCCTGTGATGGGAATGTTCCGCAACGGCTAGTTTTTAACCCATTTTAAATATTTTTAATACTCATTTAATGTGGTCTAACGGTTATATTTCAGCTCAGATTATTCTCCACCATTCCTTAAAGTTATAAAAGGGACAAAAAGATAGGAATCATCAAGTAGAATCAAGAAGAGAGATTTTTGAAAAGAGGATTTCAAGCTTACTTTTCAGTCCAAAGCAAGAGCTCACTCAAAGCATTCAAGAAGCCTTTAATTCAAGCTCACCAACTCCTCAAGTACACATTCAAGTCTCCAACCACCTTGAGGAAATCGAAAAGAGCTTTCTTCTCTTTGAGTAAAGTGTATTTAAAGCCTCATTCGCTCATTAAAGGAGCTTTCTTTTGTATTTACTGAGCTATTGATTGTTATACTCTGTTTAAGCTATTGTTTTTATTTTGGAAGGGTTCCAAAATAAGAGAAGATTGATCCGAACCTTAAATCGGAGTGTATTGGATTGGCTTGTACCCGAGAAACAAGTAGACTAGCTTGGGATAGCTAGAGTCAGAGTTTTCGACGTGTGTATTCAGGTTGAATACAAGTTAGTGGATTGGAATTTCCAAGTAGGAGCTTGAAGAGTGGATGTAGGTGCAAGGTTGGCACCGAACCACTATAAATCCTTTTGTTTGTGTTGTGCCTAATTGCTCTTCTTTAGAACTTATTTATTCTCTTGCATTCTTGCTTTTAATCATTAGCCTTGAATCAACTATACTCTCCCTATTTATTTAGCTATTGTTAAATATTTTTCATAAGACATAAGTTAAGTTTAAAATTTTTAGAAACCCAATTCACCCCCCCTCTTGGCTTGCATAGCTGGGAAACAAGTGGTATTAGAGCCCGGTGCTCAAGCCCTACTTTGATCTAACCAATCAAAGAACTAAAGATCTATGGCAACTCAAGTTGGCACTTCTCTAGCCGAGGGGCAGTCCACTAACCGACGTCCACTTTTCAATGGGTCCAACTATACCTATTGAAAAGCTTGGATGAAAATCTTCATTCAAGCACTCGACTATGATATATGGAGTATCATAGTGAACGGCCCTCACACACCCACTAAAATTATTGATGGTGTGGAATCAGCCAAACCCGAAAAAGAGTGGGATGAGGTTGATAAGAAAATGGCCCAACTAAATGCTAAACTATGAATATTCTATATTGTGCTCTTGATGCTAACGAATTTAATCACATTTTAACTTGCTTGTCTGCTAAAGAAATATAGGATAGATTAGAAGTAACCCATGAAGGAACTAATCAAGTAAAGGAGTCCAAAATTAACATGCTCGTGCATAAATATGAATTGTTTAAAATGGAGTATGATGAGTCTATAACTGAAATATTTACTCACTTTACTGATATTATAAATGGTTTAAAGAGTCTTGGTAAGTCATATTCTAACAGTGAGCTTGTAAGAAAGATTCTCAGGTCCTTACCAAGAGCTTGAAAAGCCAAAGTGACCGCCATCCAAGAAGCCAAAGATTTGA
Source organism: Elaeis guineensis (assembly GCF_000442705.2). Lineage (NCBI taxonomy): Eukaryota > Viridiplantae > Streptophyta > Magnoliopsida > Arecales > Arecaceae > Elaeis > Elaeis guineensis. The sequence continues at coordinate 1,131,192 of NC_026003.2, forward strand.
ACATTCTACCCTTGGAAGAGCTTCTTGGATCATTGATGACACATGAGCTGAGCATGAAACAACATCAAGAGGAAGAAGTCAAAAAAAAGAGAACAATCACCCTCAAATCCACAGCTCCACCGATGAAGAAACTGATGACACCGAAAATGAAGAGCAGGATGAAGAGATGGCACTCATTACCCGAAGGTTCAAGAAGTTTTTGAGAAAAAAGAAACAAGAAATGAGGAAGAGGCCATTCATAAAAGGAGAACAGAGCAAAGAAAAGGATAAAAACCAACCCCTTATCTGCTATGAATGCAAGAAACTGGGACACTTCAAGTCTGAATGCCCACAACTGAAGAAGTGTCCCAAGAAGTACAAGAAGAAGGTCATGATGGCCACTTGGAGTGAGAGTGATGACTCAAGCTCCAAGAGGAAGACTCAACTGAACAAGCCAACTTGTGCCTTATGGCACATGAGAATGAGGTAAATTTCGAAACTCCTAGTGACTTTACATTTGAAGAACTGCATAAAGCTTTTTATGATTTAATTGATGAACTAAAGAAACTAGAGATAAAGAACAAAGATCTAAAATCAAAAAATCAATCTTTACTAAACAAAATGAGAGCATTTCAATTGAAAAATCTACCCTGGTTTAAGAAAATCAAAATTTAAAGAATGAAATCGCCAAGCTAAAATCAATAGTTGAAAAATTTACCTTGAGTTCTAATAAACTTAATATGATTCTTGAAAATCAAAAGGTCGTGTATGATAAGGCTGGACTTGGCTATAAACCCTTGAAGAAATAAAAATATCTAAAAAATATCTATGTAAACTCTTCAAGTAACAAGTTTTCTAATATTACTTGCTTCAAATGTGGTAGAGTAGGACACAAGTCATATACTTGCTTCTCTAACAAATCTGTAAACTTAAATGTAAAGAAAATATGGGTTCCAAAAGGAACCATTATGACTAACCAAAAAGGACCCAAGAAAGCTTGGGTACCTAAAATAAAAATTTGACTTTTGCCTGCAGGTGTGTCTAGCATCCCAAGGAGGAAACAGAAAATGGTATCTTGATAGCGGATGCTCGAGACACATTACTGGTGATGAATCCCAATTCATCACACTTGATGCGAAGAATGGAGGGATGGTCATCTTTGGAGACAATGGTAAAGAAAAGATCATCGGTATAGGTAACATTGGTATCACTCCCTCCAAATATATTGAAAATATTTTGTTAGTAGATGGTTTAAAGCATAATTTACTAAGCATTAGTCAATTTTGTGATAAAGGATATAAAGTTATTTTTGAATCTTCTGTTTGCATTGTAACTAGTCCTATTAATGAAGGCATTAAATTTGTTGGACATAGACATGGTAATGTTTATATGGTAGATTTGAATGATCTATCCAAGATAAACATGCAATGCCTAGTATCCTTGAATGCCAAGATTAATGAGACTAGTTGGCTTTAGCATCGTAGGCTTGCACATATTAGCATGCATTCACTTTCAAAATTAATTAAGAAGGAATTGGTTCTTGATTTGCCAAAATTAAATTTTGAAAAGGATAGAATTTATGATGCATGCCAACTAGGTAAACAAACAAGAGTTTCATTTAAATCTAAAAATATTGTTTCAACCTCTAGACCTTTAGAGCTATTGCACATGGATTAATTTGGACCTACTAGAACTACTAGTCTAGGAGGAAAACTATATGGTTTTGTAATTATTGATGATTTCTCTCGTTTTACATAGATTTTCTTTTTGGCACACAAGGATGAAACTTTTCAAGTTTTCACTAAATTTTACCGAAAAGTTACTAATGAGAAAGGATTTTCAATTCAAAATATTCGAAGTGATCATGGAACTGAATTTGAAAATCAAGACTTTGAAAAATTTTATGATGAAAAAGGAATAGGCCATAATTTCTCTGCACCTAGGACACCCCAACAAAATGGGATAGTAGAAAGGAAAAATAGAACCCTAGAAGAAATGGCCCGTACCATGCTATGTGAAAGCAACCTTCCAAGATACTTTTGGACGAAAGCTATTAACACAGCATGTTATATTTTAAATTGTGCCTTGATTAGATAAATTTTAAAGAAAACCCCCTATGAGCTTTGGAAAGGAAGAAAACCTAATATTGCATATTTTCATATTTTTGGTTGCCGATGTTTTGTATTAAATAATGATAAAGAAAGACTCAGAAAATTTGATGCAAAATCAGATGAAGCAATCTTTCTTGGTTACTCCTCCACTAGTAAAGCTTTTAGGGTTTTTAACAAAAAAATCTTAGTAGTAGAGGAGTCAATACATGTTGTCTTTGATGAATCTAACGATCTTCCTTCAAGGAAGAATGAAGGTGTTGATGATGCAGATCCTCTTATAGAAGGAATGAAGAAGATCACTCTGAAAGATTCAACAATTCAAGATGATGAGGAATATGAAGATAAACAGGATGAGGGAGGTGAAGAACATCAAGAACAACCTCAAGGTACAAATGACCTACCCAAAGAATGGAGGTATGTTCACAATCACCCTAAGGAGCTAATTATTGGTGATCCTATGCATGGGGTAAGAACTCATTCTTCACTTAAAGATGCATTCAATCATTATGCTTTTGTCTCTCATCTTGAACCTAAAATCATTGAAGAAGCTGAAAATGATTATAATTGGATTAATGCAATGCAAGAGGAACTTAATCAATTTGAAAGAAATAATGTATGAACTTTAGTATCAAGACCTAAAAATTATTCAATAATTGGCACAAAATAGATTTTTAGGAATAAATTAGATGAACATGAAAATGTAATAAGAAATAAAGCAAGATTGGTTGCTAAAGGTTATAATCAAGAAGAAGGAATTGATTTTGATGAGACCTTTGCACCTGTTGCTAGATTAGAGGCAATTAGACTTCTACTTGCATATGCTTGCTTTATGAAATTTAAATTATTTTAAATGGATGTTAAAAGTATATTTTTGAATGGATATATTGTTGAAGAAGTCTATGTAGAACAACCTCCAGATTTTGAAAATCATACTTTTTCTAATCATATTTTTAAATTAAATAAAGCTCTATATGGTTTGAAACAAGCATCCAGGGCTTGGTATGAAAGGCTAAACAAATTTTTACTTAATAATGGTTTTTCAAGAGGCAATGTAGACACAACCCTTTTTATTAAAAGAAATCAAGATGATATATTAGTTATACAAATATATATTGATGACATTATTTTTGGGTCTACTAATGAATCTCTTTGTCAAGATTTTGCAAAGCTCATGCAGGGGGAGTTCGAGATGAGCATGATGGGAGAACTTACTTTCTTCTTCGGACTCCAAATCAAACAAACAAAGGAAGAAATCTCCATCACCCAAAGCAAGTACATAAGGAAATTACTCAAAAGATTTGGAATGGAGAACTCCAAAATAATTGGCACACCCATGAGCCCTTCATGTAAGCTTGATAAGGATGAAGAAGGTAAAAGTGTAGACTTAAAATATTATAGAGGTATGATTGGCTCTCTACTATATTTAACTACAAGTAGACCTGATATCATGTTTAGTGTTTGTCTTTGTGCTCGATTTCAATCTAATCCTAAAGAATCTCACTTGAATGCTGTTAAAAGAATCCTTAGATATTTGAATAGTACTCAAACTCTAGGATTATGGTACTCTAAGGACTCATTAATTGATTTAATAGGATATTCAGATGCTGACTTTGCTGGACATAGATTAGATAGAAAAAGTACTAGTGAAACTTGCCAATTTCTTGGAGTTAATCTAATCTCCTGATTTAGCAAGAAACAAAATTCGGTAGCACTGTCTACGGCCGAGGCCGAATACATTACAGCCGGAAGTTATTGTGCTCAAATCTTGTGGATTAAGCAACAACTTGAAGATTTTGGTATCAAACTTAATGAAACTCCAATAAGATGTGATAACACTAGTGCCATAAATCTTACTAAAAATTCAATTCAGCATTCTAGGTCTAAACATATTGAAATCAGGCATCATTTTATAAGAGAACATGTTCAAAACAAAGACATAATTTTTGACTATGTTTGTACTGAAAAATAATTAGCTGATATCTTTACAAAGGCCCTAAGTGAAGATAGATTCTGTGAAATTAGGAGAGAACTAGGAATCCTTGATCCGTCTGCTTAAATGTCTCTCTAATCCCAAAGGTTCAATGTCAAAAATTCTTTGAACTCAATTCTCATCATTTCTCTTGGGCTTAAAAGCTTAAAATTATCATTCTCATAATTGATCTTTGAGCAAATATCCTTTTCCCAGAGTTTCAAATTTTTCAGAAATTGTTCATCAATTTTTCTGAATTTTGTGAACCATGAGTCGACCCCCTAGGGTCGACCCAATGGCAAACTTGCAGTTTTGGCCAAAATCCCACGGGCTCTTCTTATTTTGTTGAAATTCCACTCCTTTGAGCCGACTCATTTCACCATCTTCTTCCTCCCTCCAAAACCTTAGGTCCTCTTCTTCTTCCTCTCCAAATCCAAGGCCTACCCCCTAGATCCTTCTCCCATCACCCCTTACACCTCAAATCGCCCCTTGGGAATCGAGTTTTTCCCCTTTTCCTCCCTTGTTTGGAACAGTTGGAGTGTGCCCTAGCATCCACCCTTCTCCTCCAAATCGAGGTTTCACTCTTCCAAAAATCTCTATCTTTCCCCTAAAATCCCTCTATCTCTTCACATATTTGATCTCCCAAGACCCCTTGCTTGCTCTGGTGGTGGAAATGGCTCTAAAAATGAAGCTCCCATAAAGAAGGAAGTCGGTCCGCAAGTTGGAAGAGGGCGTGCGCAGGAAGAGACAGGCTTCTCAGACCTCTTCTGCTTCCATTCCTGTTTCGGCATCTGCTCCAAGTTCTTCTCGGTCTCCATTAAGCCCCAGTAAAATTCTCTTATCTGTTAGAAAGGTAGAACCCGAAAAAATGTAGATTTCAGATTTTTTGAAAAAGATTGGTTCTCCATTGGTTCAAAAATCAAAGATCAAGGTTGGAGATTTTACTGCTCTCTTAAAGAAATTACCTATGTGGATTTGATTAGAGAATTTTATCTGAATTTGAGCTATAGCAATGGAATAGTAACATCCACTGTTAAGGGTATAGATATCTGTCTGGATCCTGTACTTTTGGAAGAGATCTTCATTTGCCCTATGAGGATACTCAAATATGGAACTCCCAGTCAAGGAAGAAGGAATTAATATGATTTTAGGAGGAACCTTCTCGGGAAGCCTAAACAAACTAGAAGCCAAGATCCTATCCATTGAGATGAGAATACTACATCAAATGGTAACAAAGCTTTTCTTCCCTAGAAGTGGTAGATATGACCTCTTCTCAGGTCGAGACATCTGCATCATATTTCATGTGATTACCCAAACCCCCCTAAATCTCCCTGCATTAATGATAGAAGCCATGAGGGAAACCCTGAATAGATCCAAGGCACATCTGCCTTTCGGTATGGCCCTCACTTTGGTATTCAGGAGGTTTGGAGTTAGTTTTGAGGGGGAGGTAGCAGCTAGGCTTTCTCACTCTGACACCATCAACCAACATACTTTGCACCGCATGGGATTTACTAGGACTGATGGTGGTTGGACTAAGGGTACAGAAGAGAGAGTTGAGGACAGAGCTGAGGAAGAAGGTCCTTCATCACCTCTCCATGACATCAGGGCAGCATCTCCAGACATTCAGTTCGTTTCAGATCCCGAGGCTGGACCATTAGAGTCTACCAGGAGGCACACTCCAGTCCAGCAGCCAGACAGCAGAGCACATCCCTCAGAGATCAGATTGGTTGATGACCAGATTGAGATGATCTCTCAGCGTGTGGCTTCCTTACTTTCTCGACAGTGGGGCACTTCAGCTTTTGCACAGGGATCCACATCACGTGATGTATCTGATCAGACTTTGATCCCTTACATCTCCACTGTCTTCAGATGATTTCAGATCAGTTAGTTCGGATTCAGCAGCTTGAGAGTTATATATTGAGACTGACTGGGAGGGTACTTGACTTGTAGGGGCAAGTATTAGCTCTGGCACATCCACAGCCACAGGAGTGCACCACTGAGGTCTCAGACCTATCTATGGAGGCAGCCAGACTTAGAGGAGTTTTGGAGAGTGGATTTGATTTCCTAAGGAGAGAGATCAGAGGCCTAGTGAGCATGCATCCACCCAGTTCACTGCACTGCTTCAGTCTGTTTCGAGAGCTCTGAACCTTCTGGATACCATCAGACTCTCTCTTGCAGTTCAGTCTGTTGCTTCTCAGCCTTCAGGATCATCTCGCCCACCCACTCGTGCCGGCACCTCCACTCGTGGCAGAGGCAGACGGGGTCGAGGATGAGCCCTTAGTCGTGATCCTTCATCTCCCACCCCATCTCCGATTCATCTGACTCTGATCCATCTAGTCATGATCTCTACTAGATCCTTGTAGTTAGTCTTGTCTTTAGTTTCATTCTAGGATCTATCTTTTGAGCCATGTAATGATGTTGACTAATTGACTTTTGCATTTTGATATATGTATTGGAACAACTATATGGTATCAGTCACTTTTTGATTATATATATATACTCATTGACTTTCAATGAATGACCTTCAAATTGAGTTACTTTCAATTATGTGCATGCTTAAAATACTATGAATTGCAATATGCTATCCATGATATCTGGTATATCTTTTATGTTTGTGTATTCAGGGAGAGTAAAACAATACGCAACTAAGAAACAAGCAATAAAGAAGAAAGCTAAAGAAGTAACATTAGTAAAAGGGGGAGTAAACAAAAGTAACATTAGTAAAATTAATTCCATCAAAAGAAAAAAATAGCGAAAATATATTCAAAAAAGGGAGAGTAAATAATTTTTGTTGATGCTGTCAAAAAGGGAGAGAAATCAAAGAATCAAAAGCAAATTGATAAAAGAATCAAAAGCAAATTGATAAAAGAATCAAAAGCAAATTGATAAAAAAATCAAAAGCAAATTGAGCAAAAAGTTAAGCAAATGAGCAAATTTTTAAATTCTTAGATATGCTCTGATACCAAAATTAAATAATCAAATGAGCAAATGAGCAAATGAGATATTTTCAAATGAGCAAAGAGTAAATTTTCAAATTCTTAGGCAAATTCTGCTTTGCTCTGATACAAAAAATTCTGCTCTGATACCAAAATCACATAATCAAATAAGCAAATATTTTCAAATGAGCAAATTTTAAATAATCAAATGAGCAAATTTTTAAATTATTAAGCAATAGGCAAATTGTTAGGCAAATGAGCAACACAAGTAAATGGGCACATGTATCACGTGCCAAAGAATCAATCTTCTTTTCAAGCAAATGCACTTATAAGTAATTTTCAATTTGGTAGCAAATTTTTTATGTATCTTCAAACTACCTATGATGCATTTCATTCCTTTGAAATTCATGCTAAATGTTTCATATATATACTTTTGCTCAAATATTTTATCATCATCAAAAAGGGAGAGATTGTTGCTCCTTGGATTGATTTTGATGATTACAAAGCATTTGAAGGGGTACTAATGATTTTCGCTTGAAAAAGACTTATTGCTTTTCAGGAGCAAAATCATAATTTTATCAAATCCTGATTTGAAAGTATCAAGTGATAGAACAAAAGATTTGTGATCTATTGATAAAAATTTTATTATTTTTGGACTTGTATTTTGAAAGATATTCATGTTTGAAAAATATGAGTCGACCCATGAGTCGACTCATGGCACAATGAGCTGATTGGCACGCAGATTTTTTGGCTTGGCACAGCCTGTGAGTCGACCCATGAGTCGACCCTCAAAGCATGAGTCGACCCATGAGTCGACCTCTGCTGTTTTTAGGCCAAAAATTATAGAACCTTATCTTCTGATTGTTTTCTGTTGTTTTTCCACAGAGGTCGACCCATGAGTCGACCCATGAGCATGAGTCGACCCATGAGTCGACCCCTGTGATGGAAATATTCTGTAACGGCTAGTTTTTAACCTGTTTTAAGTGCTTTTAATGCTCATTTAATGTGGTCTAACGGCTCTATTTTAGTCCAGATTGTTCTCCACCATTCCTTAAAGCTATAAAAGGGATAAAAAGGTAGGAATCATCAAGTAGAATCAAGAAGAGAGATTTTTGAAAAGAGGATTTCAAACTTACTTTTCAGCCCTAAGCAAGAGCTCACTCAAAGCATTCAAGAAGCCTTTAATTCAAGCTCACCAACTTCTCAAGTGCACATTCAAGTCTCTAACCACCTTGAAAAATCGAAAAGAGCTTTCTTCTCTTTGAGTAAAATATATTTAAAGCCTCATTCGCTCATTAAAGGAGCTTTCTTTTGTATTTACTGAGCTATTGATTGTTATACTCTGTTTAAGCTATTATTTTTGTTTTGGAAGGGTTCCAAAATAAGGGAAGGTTGATCCGAACCTTGAATTGGAGTGTATTGGCTTAGGTTGTACCCAAAAAATAAGTGGACTAGCTTGAGATAGCTAGAGTCGGAGTTTTCGACATGTGTATTCAGGTTGAATACAAGTTAGTGGATTGAAATTCTCAAGTAGGAGCTTGGGGAGTGGATGTAGGTGCAAGGTTGGCACCGAACCACTATAAATCCTTTTGTTTGTGTTGTGCCTAATTGCTCTTCTTTAGGACTTCTTTATTCTCTTGCATTCTTGCTTTTAATCATTAGCCTTGAATCAACTATACTCTCCCTATTTATTTAGCTATTGTTAAATATTTTTCATAAGACATAAGTTAAGTTTAAAATTTTTAGAAACCCAATTCACCCCCCCTCTTGGCTTGCATAGCTGGGCAACATAGAGGGCTGAGGAAGTAACTATTGAATTGACTATAGGGCAACAGTTGCTGTTGTGGCCATGGGTATCTATCCTTTACGATCATCATTTAGATTTAGTTCTTAGAGACAGTCTCTATCATTTGCAAGTTGATGCATATGTGAACTTAATTGAGTAACCGGTGAATGCCATTGGATCTGAAAGATCCAAAATTGAGATAAAATTTAAAGTATATGTGGAACCTATAGCTAAGTCATATTGGAGAAGAAATGATTAACAAACTAAAAAATATGAACTTGGGCTCATTGACTGTTGAGTCAAATCTAGTTTGTACATCATCTCTTTAAGAAAATATGACCAAGCTACTCTTGTGGGATAAGAGAAAAAGGACTACTGAGATACTTATCCTTGTACACATTTAATGTGTGTAGCCTATGTGATGTGCTAACCAAAGAGTTGTCTCTACTTTTTATATGAGATATAAATTTAAAATTTTTGAAAGGTTTAAAAAATTCAAATGTAAGTAGAGAAATAAATCAAAAAATTTCTGAAGGTACTTCGATCGGATCGAAGATGCAATATCATTGAAAAAAATTTCTTGATTATCTCATAAAATGGCATTATTTCATATTGGACCCCTCTTAGTAAATCTTAGCTCAATGAGATAAGAAGAGTCATGAGACTATATGAGATATGATCTAGTCCATAATAAAATTTATAAATTTATTTATATTTTTTTAGGGACATACTTTATTTCTATAAAATTGAGTTCTCTCTAAACATGTTCCTACCACACCATATAAGATATGACATGGTGAAAACTGAATCTTGATTATTTTGAGATTTAAAAATGTACGCCTGTGTCTAGAACAGCAGGTGGATATGTTAGATGATAGGTCTATAAAGCTCTTCCTAAAAGAGTTTGAAATATTACTTTTTGATGGGATTACAATGTGATTATGACTCAATGCTATCTTCTTGAAAAACTGTTTAACCAAGATGAAGCAGTGGGAGGAAAGTTAAGCTCTAAGAGAGTATCTCTGAAGAGCAAAGAGCCTTGAGACCTTAAGAATATATTAATCATGAGCCAGTAGATGTGTATTTCTCCTCCACCTCATACATATAGTATGATCTCCAATCCTCTCGAAGGTACTTGAGTATGCTTAACAGAGGATGTAGAGAAAATTATTTCTCATGGGAGATAGGGAATATAGAGATGATCTTAGAACCTACAACGAGGCGATGTGAGACATCGACTCCAATAAAAGATGTGAATAGCTTTTCTGAGTAGAGATCTTTTGAAGATTTCTATATCAAATAGCCTATAGATTTTACTTCTTGTGATAGGTGATCACAAAGACCATAATATCTTTGGAGTTGGAACATTTATTTCAATGATATGGTCAAATTGTTTAATCAGATATGAGAAATTATGGATTTCAAAAGGGTCAATGGGAGTATCCAATACTGACATCGATTAAAATATGGTTGAATATAGATTTCTCCATAAAAGACATAAAGTGAGCATCCTAAAGATCTATAGAGATAGATGCAATTGGATGCTTGTATTTTCACAGATAAAGTACAGAGATCGGATGCTGAAAGCGTTCAGCATAGAAATCTCGAAGAGGGGTCTGTTATCCTCTTGGACATAGTTGTATGCCATAAAGTACTTGAACTGATTATACTGTAATTATCACAAGTAGATATCAGTTGTATCTAGGCTGTGAGCGCTGGATTGCTGTAAAAACATCCTTAAGCTCTTAAGAAGAATTGAGGACATATTCAGAGAAGGATCAAAGCTAGGAGTGGGAGAATACACCAATTCAGATTTTATGTTTGATGTTGATGATAGAATGTCTACATCATGAATGTGTTCCTATGTCAATATCTTGAAAGGATTCTAAATAATCGATCAATGGAAGCTGAGTACACTATAAATTTGTAAGATGTATTTTGGTTATAATTTTAGTTACAGAATTAGTGGTCATACCATCAGATGTTGTGATACTATACTGCAAAGATAATGATACCATAGCCCTTGCTAAGGAGCCTAGGTCTCAATAGATATCCAAACATATAGAACAACAAAACATGTGACTACTTCGAGTAGAAATATATAGAGATGCTGAGAGCAAACTCTACATGTGATGTGAATGACCTACTGGTAAGTCACTTGACTAGCCTAAGACTATAGCCTGTCTTGTGAAGATAGGGCTTGGTACATGATAGATTGGCTTTAGTGCAAGTGGAAGATTGTTGGATGTATATCCTAGAAGTCAATCTTGACTGACACATTTCATATCTCTAGGATATGATTTTATACTTATTGGGTAGTTATATTACCATTCATGTCTATGTGTCCATGAATCATCCAAGGGATTAACAAGATAATGACATATATTCTCAAAGAATTGAGAATTTGAGACATATGTCATTGATGGTTGATTTCTAAATTGCTCCTGATCATAGGATCATCATGGAGATGGTGATTAATCCGAATAGATCAGTGCATAGATCGCTTCTTTCGGACAGATGGATCTTGAGTCTGCAGTGTAGAGATATTGGAGCGAGAGTGCAGGTGGTTGTTAGAGAACAACTAGCACTTAGCGTGACCAATACGAGAAGTCACATGATGTCTGCTCACTCGTTAGTGACATTTTCAATACTGCAGTTGTATGACTGATCTTTTGATCTGAGATAACACTACTGCTCGTAGTAAGATTACTGGAGTTTGACTGACACATCAACATGGGTCTTAAAGAGCCCTTATAGTGGATGTTGGCGATAGTTGGTCTACTATAGGAGTGAGATATACATCAAGATTGGATCTATCGATCCTAGCAGAAGAAAGTAGTCCTATGGAATTTAAGAGGTTGAGTCTTTAAGTCTATGACCATAGCAGTGTAATTGATAGAAAAGAGCTTTCATAGAATCACATATGGACTTAAGCTGATTGAATCTATCATATGATCGATATTGAGATTTGACGATTTATCCATGACCTACCATCTAGTCGGAACTCACGATAGAGGGACTGAATCATACGTTAACTATACCTAGAGGTTCATTTCAGTTCTACTGGATTGCCACTACATACTGCTAGGTGTCACTAGTGGATTGTGAGAGCTCACTAGGATTATTCTGGATCGATAATTCTTATTGAGTTAAAGTAGAATTATTCCGATCCATTGAAAAAAATTTTAATGATATGATGATAGAGATCATTGTATGTCTCACTACCAGATAGAATTGAATCTATGAGGTCACACAATAAAGAAATTAGGTCTGGAATAAGTAATTAATCTTACGAAGTGTTAATTGGGTTTAGAGAAACCCATTAGGTTCATGGTTATCTTGCCAGCACATGGTTAGATCCAATTTCTCTTTTCATTGAGATTACATATTTGATAAGTTAATTCTAACTTAATTATCTTCTAATAATCTATATGAATAAAATTCATGAGACTTCAATTGTTGGGTGTCTAAGGTTTTGGATCATATAAATTAAGGATGCAAGTTCCTTATGAATCTCATTGATAGTTATTATGGGGCACCACTTTGATTTGATCAATTTGGATGTGTCCATTAATTAGAGGGCCTTTGATTTTCATATGGGGTGTCTCTTGGGTGCAAAAGAGGATATCTAATTATGGGTGCAAGGGCTCCAATAGTTGGCACCTAATAGGCTTCCTAATGTAAGTTGGATAACTTAAGTTAATAGGAATCCTAATGCAAGTAGGACTTGTATTATGAGATTGAATAGGATTCAATCCTTATGCCTATTTAAAGAGACCTCCTCTAAGATCTCTAGAGCATCAAAATCAGTAGCCTCTCATACCTAAAGGCTCTCCCCATGCCCTCTCTTCCTCCCTTTTTCTCTTCTCTTGGGCATTCTACACGCCTTTCTCTTGGGACGCACATCCCAAGTTATTCCATACCCAAAAGAGTTTGGATGCCTCTTCTTTACTAGTTTTTAATATCTGATAGCAGCATATAGTAAGGAGAAACTCTAAAGAAGAGGAGAAAAAAAGATCAAGTATTGATCACGATCTAGGCTTCATTCAGATTCAGCAGGCTAAATTTTGGAGAATCAAAATTCAGTTTAAAGAAGACTGTTTCAGACTGATCCTGAGTGGATACTCATAAAGATTGAATACTTGTATGACTAACAGAGAGCCTCGTCTCTTTCAGATTCAGATTTGAAGAAAGAGATTGCGAAACAGATATGTGATTTGATCACAATCTAAATTTCAGTATATATCAATTTCAGCATATGAAATAGATCCATGTGGTTTTATATTTTTATGCATGTAAAATTTAGATTAAAAATATTTTAATCTTATTCTCCACTATGATATTTAGAAAATTAAAATTTTAAAACATATATGCAAGCACCAAACCCTAAAATCCAACATAAATAAGCTTCAATGCTTCAACCTAGGAATCATCAACCAATCTCTCTCCATCTCCATGCCCAAGCCCTAAAAGCTGCCACCCTAGTCTCTTATCCCTCACTTTCTCCAATCTCCAATCCTTCTTCCAGATATCCTTATTCTCTTCTTTAGCATTTTAGCAAGACAAAAAATGCTGGGAGTAATGGCAAGCGGAATCAACATCATGCGTGGCTAGAGGCTTAGTCTTTGAGGGAGTAAATGAAGTTTTTAATTTACAATCTTCTGTTTTGTGTTGAATATATTTATATATTTATCTTTGATGCAATTAGCGATTTGAAAACTTATAAAACTCTTAATTTTATATTGAGCTTTGATTCTATTTTTCTATTCATGAGACTGTTTTCATGTTCTTATGCACTACGCTATGTGTAGTTAGTTCTTGAATAGCCTATGTGTATGTAGGAATAGATTGTGATCGAAAGATATAATTTGTACTCAAGCGAAAAAGATTATCTTGAGGATTTGCTCATAGATCTTTTTATCTTCCTCTCAATATTTTTATGATTCATATTTTGAATAATTTATGACTATATGGAGATGGATCATGATCGAGAGATATAATTTGTGTTCAAGTGAGATAAGTTATGCTCAGACTTTGATCATAAATTATTTTGATTGATTATCATAATTATATCAATAGAAAATACCAAGATTATGATTAAAGATGGTTTTAAAACCTCAAGACTTTCATTCTCATATGATTTTCTTTGATTTTATTTTCTAGTTAATTATTTTCATAATCATTTATATTATCCAAGATATTTGTTTCATAAAAACTTTCTTTTTCCATGAAATTAATCTTACCTGAAACAAATCCTAAACCCTTTATTCTTAAACTTTATTTTTATTGAACACAACTTAGCCTTTGATCCCTGTGGATTCGACATCTGACTCCAGCTATTCTATCCAATAGTTGAATTGGATCACAACTTTTATCTTTGGTGCTAAATGACCCGTATCAATTTGGTGCCATTATCGAAGATCATTAGCACGGTTATTTCAACAAAATAAATAAAAATTAAAAATTAAAAAAAGATCTCATAATACATATAGTGACATCAAAAATAAAAATAAAAAAAAAAATTTGCTTCGACATCTTGTTTGTTGCATTGCATTCTCATAAAACATCTTAAGACACAAACCCTAACAAAAGATAAGATAGAAATTTTATCACCATTCCTTAGCCCATAAACAAGAGTCCTTTATATTGCATTGACCTATTGTAATTAAAATCAATTGAATGTCAGCCCCTAAGGAACTCGAGTTCAATAGAACAAGAAAATCTAAAAGTTGAATCAAGTTTAGAATTGATTAACCGATTGGTGTCTAATAAAAGTGGTTCAGAGACTCAATCCTGAAGAATGATGATTATTTAATTAGGACTATTACGAAAGCATGGAGAGCCTTCCACCCATCTTACACTTATTTGATTAGTTGGCTGGTTAGTTTCAAACTTAGAGGGTTTGAACATAGACTTGGAATAGTTAGAAGCTGTCTAGGTCTAGGCTAAACTCTAGTTAAGATTCTATTGTATTAAAAATTTATTTGCAAAGTTTAGTTTTAGATTAAAAATTACAAAAATAACTAAAAATTTCCAACTTTCTTCTTGAAAGAGAATGTCTCGACGACTAATTAGAAGCAATTTAAATCCTACACTAAGTCCAGCAATCTCTAAAGTCACCATGAGTGAAATCGATCAACCATAAGTCCTTAAAGACCTATATTATTCGATTGGTTCTGTCCAACCATCATGTATTTGACTGCCTCAAACCACTGCCACCTTCAAAATCAAACCTTAAATCATCGATATGCTTTCCAAATTCACTGGAATGGAGGATGCATATATTTTTATGAAAAAATTTGAAGAAGTGTGTGCCACCATAAAACTTTAACAGCTCACATAAGATGCTATTAAACTTAGGCTCATAAACTTTGCCCTTAAGGACAGTGTCAAGAAATGCTTATATAGTCTACCCAACCAATCAATAGCAATATGGGATGGCTTTGTCAAAATATTCATAAACAAATTCTTCCCACACCATAAGACTGCCAAGTTCAGAAATGAGATTAACCAATTCTATCAATTAGGGGAGAATCTTTTTGGAAGTGCTTTGACCGATTTAAGAATCTTTTGAGTCAATGTTCGCACCATGAGATAGAAATTTGGAGGTTGTGTTAGATTGTCTATAAAAGGTTAGACCTAAATTCCAAAACAATGTTAGAATCAATGTGTCAGGATCAATTCATGCATAAGAAGCCTAATGAAGCCTAATAATTTTAGAAGATCTAGTTGAAAAGAATTTACAATGAAAAATAATGAAAAAACCTAAAAATTTCACACCCTTGAGAGGTGGAGTGCACCAAGTCCAAACATCTCTATTTGCAGAAGCCAAAATTGCAACCTTGGTCCATAGGATTGAGTTCTTAGAACTTTAAGGACACACCCAAATAAACCAAGCATCAGCACCCATGTGCAATGGGTGTGATGCACCAGATCATGTTATGGAAGAATATCCTTTCTTGATAGGTTCAATCGAAAATGGAATGGCACAAGTCAACACGGCCTATCAAAAATCTATAAATGACCCCTATGCACCAACTTATAACTCAGGATGGAGGAATCATCTCAATTTTTCATGGTCACAAGGTCCAAACTCAAGTGGATCTACCTTTAATGAGTCCCACCTATGATCCAATCAAGCATTGAATAACCCACCAGACGTTAATAATGAGAAGAGATTTAGCATACTAGAAAAAAAGTTAGAGGTCCTGATAAAGTCAGCTTCAGATACCACAACTATCCTTAATAGTTTCATGCAAACCATGGGCTAGTTACTAACAATGAACACCCAAGCAATAGCCCATTTAAAAATATAATTAAGTCAGTTGGCCACTACTGTCAGTGAAAGAGAAAAGGATAGATTACTGAGCCTAACCCGAGAGTCCAAAATGGTCAAAAATCCCAACTCGAAAATCAAGTTAACCAGATGAATACAATTCATAAATTAAGATCTGGGAGACAGGTGAACAATAATATGGGTATATCTAAGAATCAAGAAGATCCAACATCTGAACCACCTTCTGAACAACTAACCAATTAGACTAAGTCTGAGGAGCCCAAATTGTCAGAGGCTGACAAGTTGCCCAAGTCACTCGCAGAGCCCACACCAAGGTTCAAATGAGGCGATACATCAACCACCAATCTTGTAACTCCTTTTTCAAATAGATTTAGGTCCAACAGACATTCAGCCCATTTGGATCCAATCTTAGAGGTTGTTAAACAAGTCAAAGTGAATATCCCTTTACTAGATATGATCCAACAAGTCCCAATCTATATCAAATTTCTCAAGGACTTATGCATAAAGAAGAAGACCACAAATATGCCCAAAAAAGCTTTTTTGGCGGCTAGTGTGAGCTCATATCTTTCAAGCCATATGTCGATAAAATACAAAGATCTTGGTGCTCCCATAATTTTATGTGTTATTGGAGATACCATTATTGATAAAGTCTTGCTAGACTTAGCGGCTAGTGTGAACATATTGCCATATTCAGTATACGAGCAATTAGGGTTAGCAGAATTAAAGTCAACTGGAATTGCTTTGCAATTGGCAGATCGATCTGTTAGGATTCCAAAAAGAGTTATGAAAGATGTGTTAATCAAGATCAGTAATTTTATTTATCCTATGAATTTTATGATATTAGAGATAAAACCAGTTTCAAATCTCATTCTGATTATCTTAGGAAGATCATTTTTAGCTACTACAAATATTGTAATCAATTGCCATAATGGGCTCATAAAGCTCTCCTTTAGAAATATGACCATTGAGCTCAATATATTCAACCTAAAAAAGGAATCGAACCAACACATTAATGTGAATTTAATCCAAGATGATATTATGAACTAATTGACCTTGGCGATAAAGATGTCAACTTCGAATTCAAAGTTTAGTCTGGCTGAAGGCTTTAAACTTAGCACTTCTAGGAGGCAACCCAGCTCTTACTTTTTAATTCATGTCTTTTATATTTTATTTAGGTTAATTGAGTCATATTTAAATATGTTTTTTAGGAATTCTACTCCATTGGAGACAATGTTGGCTAAGTTGGGGGGGAGCTAAATGAAGAAATTTCATCTTCAGGTGCCTTCGTTTCCATATACCCTATTATATTTCAATTCAATTTTTTTTGAGTTTAATATAATAATAATACTGTTAGGAGCAACCTTCTTTCTTCGTGTTCTTATACTTGTCATGCTTCAGACTTAAGGTTAATTATACATTATGATAAGTAATTGATGTACTGTCTAGATAGTTTTTAAAATATTGAGAGGTCACATATTAATAGAATCTAATAAAAGGGTTATATCAGAACTAAATCAATTTTTTGAATATCTCTAACCCTCCTTATTAACATCAAAGAAGAATCTACTTTTTGGGTGTGTATGGGTGTAATATGTTGACAAATGCAAGTCTATTTCTCTAAAAAAAAGGCTTTAAGCATTTTTCACCTAGTAATCAGACCTCTATGCTTAAGTAAGCAATTGAGTGTTCACATCAAATAGTAGAAAATAGGAAGAAGACAGCTATACAACTAGTCTTAATCTGAAGCTTGTTTGATTCGAGCCGATAAGCCTGAGGAGCATTCTACACCTAACGTCCTAAAGCCATCTGATTTGAGAGTTATTGGTAGAAACCTCACTACAAAGATCATATAGAAAGCTTAAAGGATTAAAATATTGCACTGACTATAAAAAAAAATAAAATAAAATAATAAAAATAAATAAAATAAGAGAAATAGATTTGCATGAAGATAATACCTCAGTACATCTTGGAGTTAGATAATTTAGAGATAAAAATAGAGAGTTGGTAAAAAAGATATATTTGAAAAATGATAGATTCTTTATTTAACCACTTTACTGGACAATATTAATATCCCAATGACATTTTTCACTAACTCTCTGATGGAATATCCTTTGCTTACAAAATATTTAAAATAACTTCTTTTAAGTCAAAGCAAGCATGCATATGACATTGATAGTAGTGGATAGCATCTCTAAATATTTTCATAAGTCCTACAACTCATCCTGTGAATGTGAAATATTTCTTTTTCTTTTGCTCGAGGACAAGTAAAATTCAAGTTGGAAAGTATGATAAATATATTAATTAAGATATAAAAGTATTTCCTTTATTAATTGATTCATATTATGTAGAATTTGATACTTTTTGTCCTCTTTTGAAGAAAATTGAGAGATTGTGCTAATCAAGATCCAAATTGATCCAGACATAAAGCAAAACTCAAGCACTAAGGAGCTAGAAGCAACCATTTGAAGGGCTAAACAAATAAGAAAATAATTCAAGGGCTTAAAAGTGATGCTTCACTTAATGATTGAGATTTATAAAGCTATTTCACAAAACCCTAGAAGATGGGTGCCACATCAAAATCCAAGGGCCAAGATTCAAGGCACCACTTCATGAAAACATTCATGCCTCTCTCTTTTTTTTTTATTAGTGCACATCCCTCTCTCCTTCGCGTCCCAACTACTAGCGTGCTTCCGCACCATCCCACACACCCTCTTCTTTTCACATCTTAGCACCCCCCTTTCTTTCCTCTTCACCGACCCTTGACCTCCATAACAAATCTCAACTCTCCGTCATTAAAGAGCCCTCATATATCCATTTAAGAAACCCTAGCCACCACATCTTTGTTTCCACTAATCCCATATTGTCTAATCAATTAAACTTGACTCCTCCTAGCATCTATAAATAAGCCCCAACACTTCAACCTAAGAATCATCATCCAATCTCTCTCCATCTCCATGCCTAAGCCCTAAAAGTTGCCGCCCTAGCCTCTCATCCTTTTTTTCTCCAATCTCCAATCCTTCTTCTACATATCCTTAGCCTCTACTCTAGTATTTTAGTAAGAAGGAGGATGAAGGGAGCAATGACAAATGAAATCAACATCATGCGTGGCTAAAGGCTTAGTCTTCAGAGGAGTAGATGAAGTTTTTAATTTATAATTTCTATTTTGTTTTGAATATATTTATGTATTTATCTTTGATGCAATTAATGATTTGAAAACTTATAAGACTCTCTATTTTATATTGACCTTTGATTCTACTTTTTTGTTCATGAGATTATTTTCAAGTTCTTATGCTCTATGCTATGTATAGTTGGTTCTTGAATAGTCTATGTACACATAGGGATAGATCGTGATCAGAAAATACAATCTGTACTCAAGTGAAATAGATTATCTTGAAGATTTGCTCATATATTTTTTTATTTTCCTCTCAAAATTTTTATGATTTATATTTTGAATAATTTATGACTCTATGGAGATGGATCGTGATCAAGAGCTACGATCTGTGCTCAAGTGAGATAAGTTGTGCTCAAATTTTGATCATAAAATATTTTAATTGATTATCATGATTGCATCAATAAAACATACCAAGATTGTGATTAAAGATGGATTTGAAACCTCGAGACTTTCATTCTCATATGATTTTTTTTGATTTTATTTTTTAGTTAATTATTTTCATAATCATTTATATTCTTCAAGATATTTGTTTCATAAAAACTTTTCTATTTCATAAAATTAATCTTACTAAAAATAAGTTCTAAACTTTTTATTCTTAAACTTTATTTTTGTTGAATGTAATTTAGCCTTTGATCCCTGTGGATTCAACATCCGATTCCAGCTATTCTATCCAATAGTTGAATCAGATCATAACTTTTATCTTTGGTGCTAAACGACACGTATCATTATCGTTGTTGCGATTTAGGCCGGTAAGTTATCAGATTAATGTTAAAATAGGGTCATCCCTTATTTCTCCTCTTTTTTCTTCCTTCAAGCCAGCTGTCATCGTCAGACCGGCTGTGCCTGGGCTACCGGGGGCCGATGCAGCCGTCGGGGTGGGGATGGGTTGCCACCACCATTGGGGATTGTATGAATGGGGGAGGGGGTGGTCAGCCTTAAAGCCTTCCACCTGCTCTATTTTTTCAGATAGAGGAAACAAAAGAAAAAGAAAAAAAGAAAACAAGGGGAAAAAGAAAAAGAAAGAGTTTCTCTCTTTCCTCTCTTCTCTCTCTATCTTCTCTCTCCACTTTCTTTCTCTAAAAAGTTTTTCTCTTTAGTTTTTTCTATAATTTTCTCTCTCTTCATAGATTTTTCTCTAGAAATCCTATGGACTAGTAGAGGATCTGGATATCCAAGTATACTTGGATGATTAGTTAATCCTGGAAGGGGTCTTGAATCTACAGTGTTAGGATCATTTACCTTAATTTTTTACCATTCCTAATCATCTATGATTTTTATATTCGACCCTAATCATGTAGAGGTATGATAGTTTGCATAAGATATCGAGCGGAACACCTTGCTTCTAAATTTGTAGATCGAGAAGTTCATCTATTATGTATTTGAGTCAATTACCGATAGAAATAAGAATTCTTTAACACAATCATCTATATAATTATAGAAAATAATATATAGATGCACCTATATGATTATCGAATATCATATATATATATATATATGGTGGTATGAGTATTATGCATTGTTGATTCAATGTTCCATGGGTTAAGACTAATTGATGCTTAATTATAAATATCATGTTATGCAAGAAAAATTAAATATGACTTGAGATAATTGATGGGATGGGCGGCATCTAGGTTAGTCAATCATGCAAGAAATATAGTGTATATGCTAGATTAATTTCAGGCTGGAGTGCAGCATTATTTTAGCTTGCCATGAGCTGAAGCATGATTGTGACTAATTTAGTACCAAAAATTAGATTATGACTTTAATAATATGGATAGGATATGTGCTATATGTAGACTGTTTGGTTTTGCAAAAAATATATTGTGTGTGCTGGATCAGCCTTAGACTAAGGTGCAACATTGTATTTAGCCTACTATAGGCTGGAGTATAGTTATAATTAGTCTAATATTGGAAAGTCAAACAAAAATTTGTATAACTGTAAATATGAGAAAAGGAGATCATGTAGACTAGTTGGCCATATATGAAATATAGTGTATCAGCCACGAATTGAGATATTTTGATAAGTCATGGGCTAAAACATGATTGTGACTAGTCTAGTACCAAAATCAAATGAAGCATGGTATTTGTAATGTCAGTCAAAGGTTGATGTGTGATTGCCGACCACAGGCAAAAATATGGTGTGTGTTTGGCCTGCCACAGGTTGGAGCATGAGCGCGTCTAGTCTAGTGCTGAAATGATAATGTGGTCATGATCCAACTGTATTAATCAAATAATAAAGAAAAAAATTCATTGAAATATTGTTGTATGGCATTGTTGTTTATAAATCACATTTATCTTGAGATTTTTGTATGTTGATATGCATGCGACAGAGTAAGTATATGATTAGACTTAATGTACATATTGACATGGCATATATATGTGTGATTTATAGCATACATATTATTATATTAAGCATTATTCAGATTATTGATATATATAAGTCTTACTATTTTATTATCAGTTGATATTATCGTAAAGATATTTTATATTCATGCCGATGTGAGTCTGGAGGGTTCTTGCTGGGCTGTAAAGCTCACACTATTTTTTTTCTTCAAACTTGCAGGATACATAGCATCAATCGATTGGGCATGGAGTTCAAGTAATGGAGTCCTTAGTCAGTAAGTTTATTTTCTGACACCAAGCAAATATTTAAATTTTGAGAACCTTATTTAATAAAGATGGACTGATTTGGTTTGATAAATATGACTAAAATTTTATAATCTTTCGATATTCTTATAGACTTATTTATAGGGATGCCTACAAACTCCGATATGTCGATTCAATCTCTCCACGCACGTGCCAATAAATAGGGATGCTTTTGGTATCCCTTCCTGATTTAGATTGCCCCACAATTTGCCATGTGGCAAGGGCATTCAAATCTAAAATCAAAAGAGGAGATAAGAAGATATGTGCCGACTCCTTCTGCTTAAAGCAGAAGGACACTTCACGTGACACTTTGCATGATCTGCAAATCACTCGCATGTGCCAAGGAGTTCTGAGCATCCCACACCCATTCAAAAGGCTATTTCACTCTTTAAAAAAATATTCCAAAGAGGTTAAAAATCTGATCTACATACCATATGGGTCAAGACCCAAAGTAGAAGGATTCTGCATGGCAAACTTCAAATTGGGCATGCTCCCCTCTTCATTTTAGCGTCAAGAGTCTCTAGCCCTTGGGACTCTAGCAAAATGGCATGGATAAGGGTTTTAGGCATCCCATTTTAGGCTACCTCCAGATGACTTAATCTAATCCAAATATTCATCAAATTAGATTAACCAAAAAGTAAGGTATCAGATCAAATCTGATCTTTCAAGGAGCTAGAGTTTTCGTACGTGCTAGCATACTTACCAAAAATCTGATTTGATTCAAAATTCCAACCAACCATATCAAATGGATCCTTAATCAATTTTTTTTGTGTGTGACCTATTAGGTTTCACATCTAGTCAGCAATAAGTCTAGGTACAAGTTGACCTAATTTGATTAGAATCTTTCTAATCGATTAAGGTCTAAATTGTGCTAACCTGAGTTCAGAAATTAAAATTCTTTCTAATTAGAGATCGAATTAAATTCTTTAATTCGATCAAATCTACAAATCGAGATTAACATCTAAAAATATATCATGACTATCTAAAAGATATAAAATTTAATAAAAATATCAAATATATCCTTCAGTGGTAAGTTACTATGCAATTCAATCCTTCGATCATCTCTGCATCCTGAATACGTTCATGAGTATAAAATTATGTCAAACTCAAATACATATTTATATTGATTCTTTATTAATTAATGATAACTCTAATGATGAAGCATTAGAAACTCATTCTAATCCTTATTTTACTTTGGTCAAAGACTTTCTGAGTCATCTAAAGATGAGAATACAAAAGATGACATCTTTTCTTACTAGGAGTGATCGATTCTTTGTTAGCCGACTTGCAATCTCCATGCATACTCTATCATATATATCCAGAACATCCCATACATATCTTAATGTCATATCTAGATATGAAACAAAATATAGATTTATGTGTATAAGATTCATGGTGGTCTCAAGTCTAAAGATTAGTTGCAAAACTCTCACTTAAAGAACTATCTTTTGACATATAAGTAAAGCTCCGTGAGATGTTCTTTATCGGTAAGTCAATTTAGAGAACTTATTTTCTAACGAGCACCCACATTCTTGTATTAGTATTCCACACAAGTAGCTTATGAAATCAGCCACCCTCTTCATTGAGCATACATAGAATGTGCCAGTCTATCCAAAATATTGATCTCGACTCAATATTCCTACGATTAGGAATATTTTATATTAAGATTTTAGATTTTACAGGTATAAACTCTTTATGATCCTAAAATTATTATCCTAATCTATTGAGTTCATCATAATCTTAAACACAATAAGATGTAACTATAATAACGAATCAATACCTATTTATTTTATAAATAAGTACTATCATTACATGAGTTGAAAGATTGTAAAGAAAAGTTTCATTGCATTATCCATGTGATTGTCTCGTAGGACATTATTCTTTCAATCTCCTACTTATACTAAAGCTAATCATTTTTGTATCTTAATCCCATACAATCGAGATGGTGATCAAATAGCTCCTATAAAATGGTCTAAGTGAATAGGTCAGCTGTATTGTTCTTAGTATCAACTCATTCTATTACAACATCTTGTCTTTCGATAAAATCTGAAATGAGATAGAAACGTTTGAGGATGTGCTTGAGTTTATGATGAGACCTAGATTCTTGGCTTGAGTAACGGACCTAGTGTTATCACAATAAACTAGCATTGGCTGTTCTATCTTAAAAATCACATCCAATTTTGTGATAAATTTCTTCTTCTAGACAGTTTCTTTTGCGGCTTCACTAACAGTGATGTATTCTGTCTCTGTAGTTGAGTCAGCTATAGTCTGCTATTTGAAACTCTTCTAAGTCACTGCTCCACTATTAAAATAAATACATATCCTGAAATAGACTTGCTATCATTTAGATCAGATAGAAAATTTGAATCTATATAGCCTTTTAGTTTCAACTCTAATCCTCCATATATAAGAAAAACATCTTTAGCATGGCGTACATGATCGATCCCATAGCCAAAGTATAAAAGATTTCACTCATTCTCTTTGTCTCCTTGGGTGTCTTGGGACATATTTTCTTGAAGAGACGTATGTCATAATTCACAGGCAAGTAACCACTTTTATTTGCCTCCATGTTGAACTTCTTCAACATAAGATTTATATATCGAGAGTGGGATAAGCCTAGCATCCTCTTAGATTTATCTCTATAGATCTTTATACCCAATATATAGGATACTTCACCTAAGTTTTCTATGAAAAACTTATTTGATAGCCAAGTCTTAATCGATTATGACATGGAGATATCATTCCCAATAAGTAGTATATCATCGACATACAGAGGCAAGAAGACAATAGCACTCTCACTTGTCTTCTTATACATACAGGTTCATCCTCATTTTTTATGAAGTCAAATTTTTGACTGTCATATCAAAATAGATATTCTAACTCCTCGAAGCTTGCTTCAATCCATAGATTGATTTTTTTAGCTTGCATATTTGATTTGCTCTCCTACTAAAGATAAATCCCTCTAGTTGAGTCATATAGATCTCTTCCTTAAGATTACCATTGAGGAAAGTGATCTTAACATACATCTGTCAGATCTCATAGTCGTAGTATGCAGCAATAGCAAGTAAAATCCAAATAGACTTGAGCATAGCCACTGATGAGAAGATTTTATCATAATCAATTCTTTATCTTTGTCTGAAATCTTTTGCCACCAACTTAGCCTTGTAGGTTTCAACTTGGCCATCTACTCCGATCTTCTTCTTGAAGATTCACTTACATCCTATTGGAGTTACACCCTCAGGCACATCAACTAAAATTCATATTTGATTGATATACATTGAGTCCATCTGGAATTTCATGACGTTTAACCATCTATCTGAGTTTCTACTCATGACAGCTTTCGAATCGATTAATGGATCATCATCTTGAATGATACTGATCACCTTATCATTTCTAATGATAAAACTATATCTTAAAGACGTCTATCACACTCTATCTGACCTCGAAGAGGTGTGTATAGTTGATGTACCTCATCCTTAGGTACTTCTAGTTGAGGATCTCCTTATAGTCCAACCACAAGTATTTTTGAAATAGTTTATAAGTCTTGAACTTTTCTAAGTTCAACATTCCTCCTACTAGCTCCTTCTTGGATAATTTTTTTTTAAAAAAAAATGGCATGTCTGCTAATAAACACCTTTTATTCAATAGGATGATAGAAGTAGTATTCTTTAGTTTCTTTATGATATCTTATAAACTTATACTTGTCTGATCTAGCACTTAGTTTATATCAAAAATATTCTTAATATAAGTAGAATAGCCTCAGATCTTAAGATGTTTAAGACTAGACCTTCTTTCTTTTCATATCTCATATGGGTGTTAGCAACAGACTTCAAAGGCACCCTATTCAATATGTATGCGGTAGTTTCTAGGATATATCCCTAGAAAGATATTAAAAGATCGATAAAGCACATCATAGACTGTACCATATCTAATAGAGTATGATTTTTTCTTTCTAATAAATTATTTAATTATGGTGTATAAGGAGGTGTCCATTTAGAAAGAATACCTTTATCCTTGAGATGATCAAAAAATTTACTGGATAAGTATTTTTTTCATCGATCAAATTGAAAAATCTTGATATTTTTTTCAATTTATTTCTCGACCATACTCTAATACTTCTTGAATTTATCAAAAACTTCATATTTGTATTTCATTAAAAACACATATCCAAACCTAGATAGATCATCCATGAAAGTGATAAAGTAGGAATATCCTCCTCTGACCTGAGTTTTTATTGGCCCACATACGTCTAAGTGTACTAGGGCTAACAACTCACTCACCTCTCTCCATGTCTAGTGAATGAAGTTTTGATTATCTTACCTATGAGATAAGATTCATAAGTTCCCAATGATTCATAATCATAGAGATCAAAGAACTCTACTTTGTACCACTTGTTTATCTTTGACTCACTAATATGAAATACCAGAGATATGTGATATTCACATATTTTCTTTTTTTTTTCATATTTCCATCAATATGAAAGATATTTTCATTGAGTACAAGAATTAGAAGATCATTATGAATATAGCCATTACCATAAAATACATTAGAATGAGAAATGAAGCAACTATTACCCATAACTTTTATTTGAAAATTTTGTTTCAATAACAGAGGTACAGAAATAATATTTCTAATGATTTTGATATATAGTAGCATTCTTCTAATTCTAGAATCTTATCCAATGGCAAGTTCAACAGATAAGTTTCTACAGCCTCAATATGAATGGACTCTCCACTTGCATTGAGAAACTCAAAGTCACCTCTCTTCAGTCCTCTGATTCTCTATAGTCTCTGCAATGAATTATAGATGTCGAAACTACATGTGGTATCCAATACCCAAGAATCACTAACTGAAACACTTAATGAAAAAGTGGTATATATCATATACATACTTTAGTATGCAACACTTGTACCTTGCTTCAAGTTTGTAAGAAAACTCTTGCAATTCATCTTCTAATGTCTTATCTTGCCATAATAATAACAGGTAATATCTATTGGGATATTATTTGCCTTCTTCATTTTGAAGATGCAACCTTTTCGACTCCACTCTCCATATAATTCTTTGAGACTAAGGAGTATGGAATGAGGATCTATATTATTATATTATCTCTGTAACTCTTTACTCATCGAGGTCAACATAATACACTTAACAGCCATACTGTCAGTCTGCCATATCTAATATATGGCTTGATCCTCTTCCAAAGCATTTTCATTGACCGAACTTGGATCAGGAGTATCTAGAATATAAAAAATTTTCTTCTAGATGAGAACTATTCTCAAATTTCTCAATCAATCTATATAGTTCAGACTGATCAATTTATTTACATCTAGAATGCCATGCATAAGAGTGAAGATGCTATGATATAGATTTTTAATCTACATAAATTAAGAATAATAATATAAGCAGACCACTTATGATGATATGTATAACTAGATGAGATCTTCTGTCTAGTTATGTCTTTCACTATTTTATCGGATGTCGTAGTCCTCACCTATGGTAAGCGATAAATCCTAAATTGATTTCTTAGTAGGATTAAGATCTTAATTCCTCAAAGAAACTTTATGGATAGCACAACAAATCCCAATAAGTTTAAAAGTAGAAAACTCTTTTCAATTGTATCTCATTCAACTTTCAATAAAATTTTTACCTCTAAAATACTCACACTCTTGTAGATAGCATAACAAACTATAGTATTTTAGTTAAATCAAATCTTTTATTTTCATATAGTCATATCTGAATTAATATTATCTTTGTAGATAGCACAACAAAGCAATACATCTAAAATATGTCGTAAGCATCTCTTATGCACCAAGACAACCCCACATCGATCTCCATAGTAAGCCTTGTGGATAGTATAATAAACCCACTACAGTTCATGATAAGGTATTGGCTTAGCATAAGGGAAGGCTTATGTAGTGATCTTAACACTAAGCATCCCAAATTTAGACTTATTAATCCAATTGATCAAGTAAGTGTATGATTGATTGGAAGTTCTTCGTACTTTCATAATAGTCCTAATTAACCATCGGTCAAGAAATACTTTTCTTAAACACCAATTGATCAATCAATACCAAACTCAGATCACTTTTGATTTTCATCACTACGACATAATATAATTTTTTTGAGGGCTTTATGGTCTCATTCACATCCTACTTTATACATATCATAATGATGCATAATCATACTTAAAATCATGATAATATAATTTAACATAATGGATCTAATCATATCTTTAAGATCGACTAGGGTTTGGATGTTCAATCAAACTCATCTCATGGCCCGACTTGAACCAAACTAAAAACCCTCAATATCTTAAATCATGCCAACATACTATCCTTTGATTGTATTAATCAGGAAAGCTTACATACCACTGTAGGGTTCTAATAGTGCAGCAAAAGGTCCAAATGTTTAAAATTTTTATTCAAATAACCAGGTGCACTGAAAACCTAGAATCCAAAAATCCTTGACAATAACAATCAAAGTATAAATATACAAGAAGTATTAGGAAGTATATTTTTTAAATTCTGATTTAGTGAAGTATTATTTTCATAAAGCACATAAGTATCTGCCTTCTAATAGTGATCCACATAGAAATCGATCTAAGAACAATACTCCTTGAATCTTGCTTTAAGAGTTCTAGCTTTTAGAACTCAACTAGCCTCCAACTGATCAGATTCTCCTCTAGACTTGAGTCTGAACCTTTCAGAACCTCTTTCTAGCTTTGATCTCTTTTTTTAGGATCTTTTAAATCCTTTGTCCTAATAGAAATAGACTTGCCTTAAAAAAATAAACTTTATCTTAAAGATCTAGAGTTGTAAGAGAGGGAGAGAGGAAGTGGATAAGGCTTGCAGGAATTAAATGATCAACCCATCTACCGCCCCCTATTTATAGGATGAGAGGGGGCACCAGATGAAAAGCCATATCCTATTCCATATGTCATATTAGAATAATGTATCAAATCTAAGAGTCTTCAAGCAGAAGGACTCATTAGACTCTGATACATCGATTCAATCTCTCCCATGCTCATGCCAAGAAAAAGTGATACTTTTGGCATCCCTTTCTGATTCATATTGCCCCATAATTTGCCATATGGCAAGGGCATTCAAATCTAAAATCAGAAGAGGAGATAAGAAGATAAGTGCCAACTCCTTCTGCTCAAAGCAAGACACTTCATGCGACTCTTCGTGTGATTTGCAGATCACCCATGTGCGTCAAGGAGTTTTGGACGTCCCACACCCATTCAAAAGGCTATTTCACTCTTTAAAAAATGTGCCAAGGAGGTTAAGAGTTTGATCTACATGCCATATGGGTCAGAGACCCAAAGCAGAAGGACTCTAGTCCTTTTGCATGCCAATATTCAGATTGGGCATGGCCCCCTCTTCATTTTAGCACCAAGAGTCCCTAGCCCCTGGGACTCTATCAAAATGGCATGGATAAGGGCTTTAGGCACCCCATTTTGGGCTACTTCCAAATGGCTTGACCTAATCTAAATACTTACTAAATTAGGTTAGCTAAAAAGTAAGGTATCAGATCAAATCTGATCTCTCAAAGAGCTAGGATTTCCACACGTGCTAGTATGCTTATCAGAAATCTGATTGGATCCAAAATTTTAATCAACCATATCAAATAAATTTTTGATCAATTTCTTTATGTGTGTGATCCATTAGATTTCACATCTAGCCAGCAGTATATCTGGATGTAAGTTAACCTAATTCGATTAGAACCCTTCTAATTGATTAAGGTCCAAACTATGCTGACTATCTAACAATATATTATGACTATCTAACAATATATTATGACTATCTAACAATATATCATGACTATCTAGAAAATATCAAATTTAATAAAAATATCAAATATATCATTCAGTGGTAAGTTATCATGCAATTCAATCCTTCGATCATCCCTGCATCCTGAATATCATGAGTATGGAATAATATCAAACTCAAATACATATTCATATTAATTCTTCATTAATCAGTAATGACTTTAATAATGAAGCATTAAAAAAATTTTTTAATCTTCATCTTGTTTTGGCCAAAGACTTTCTAAGTTATCTAAAGAAGAAAATGCATAGAATGACATCTTCTCTTACTAAGAGTGATCAATTCCTTATTAACTGACTCACAACTTTCATATACACTTCATCATATCTACAATATCTCGTATATATCTTAATGTCATCTTTGGATATGAACTAAAATATGAATTCATGTGCACAAGATTTCATGATGGTCTCAAGTCTAAAGATCAGTTGCACAACTCCCACTTAGAGAACTATTTTTTAACATGCAAGTAAGACTCTATAAGATATTCTGTATCGATAAGTCAATTTAGTAAACTTATTTTCTAATAAACATGCACATTCTTGTATTAGTGTCCCACACAAGTGACTTGTGAAATCAGCCACTCTCTCCATCAAGTATACATAGAATATGTCAGTCTATTCGAAATATTGATCTCTGACTCAATATTTTTACAATAAAAAATATTTTAGATTAAGATTTTAGGATTTTAGATTTCACATGCATGAACTCTTCATTATCTTAAAATCATTGTCCTAATCTATGAGGTTCATCATAATCTTAAACATAATAAAATATAGCTTTAATGATGAATTAATATTTTATTTATTTCATAAATAAATAATATCATTATATGAGTTGGAAGATTACAAAAAAAAGTTTCATCAGATCACTCATGTAATTGATTTGTAGGACACTATTCTTTTATTATTAACTAGAAGAAAATAAAGATGCCCCTAACATAGATGCTAGCATCTAGCACTCTTAATATGAGGGCCATCCCTCATGATGTGTGTGTGTATATATATATATCTCTACCACTCACACCACCGCTACATATCCAATCTTGTAAGAAAACTATATTAGAGAACTACAATAATATCGGGGGAGGGCCCACCTCCTTCATTTCTTCCCAAAAAAAAGGATAGTTGTTGGTGCAAAAATCTGCTTGCGTCGGAGAAGCTGGAGTCGGGGAAGCCGCGGTCGCTGCCGGGACCTGCAAAGGAAGTCTAAACCGGAGGTGGGGTTGCTCCGGCAAGACCCTCCGATGCTCAAGTCAGTTCTCTGCCTCAACAAGAATGGAGTGCTCGAACGAAGAATTTAGCAGAGTTTTGAGATAAGAAATGAGCTTATCGAATAACGTATCTGGGTCCCCTTTTATAGGCGGGGGAGGTAACGGATTGATGGCGATGTTTGTAACCGCCAGGTAGTGGGCCGCCCTTAGTCAGGAGGAATCTATTGTGAAGAGTAGTGGAGCGGAGCCGTGGCCATCACCGGGGCATGCCACGTGGAATCTGTCGTGGGAAGTGGGATGCAGATGCTGCGGCGTCTTGTCAGCGGATGGGAGAATCGTGCGATATCTGCTGCAGGAGGTGGAGCAGGATCGCGGTCGTTTATCGTGGCCTGTCAGACAGTAATGGAGCCGCATGGGCGCGGGATCCACCGCAGAGAGTGGAGCAGGATCGTGGCTGTGATTGTGGCCTGAGAGTGCA
>NC_026003.2:1162704-1195204 GCF_000442705.2 Elaeis guineensis
TCCTAATCTATTGAGTTCATCATAATCTTAAACACAATAAGATGTAACTATAATAACGAATCAATACCTTATTTATTTATAAATAAGTACTATCATTACATGAGTTGAAAGATTGTAAAGAAAAGTTTCATTGCATTATCCATGTGATTGTCTCGTAGGACATTATTCTTTCAATCTCCTACTTATACTAAAGCTAATCATTTTTGTATCTTAATCCCATACAATCGAGATGGTGATCAAATAGCTCCTATAAAATGGTCTAAGTGAATAGGTCAGCTGTATTGTTCTTAGTATCAACTCATTCTATTACAACATCTTGTCTTTCGATAAAATCTGAAATGAGATAGAAACGTTTGAGGATGTGCTTGAGTTATGATGAGACCTAGATTCTTTGGCTTGAGTAACGGACCTAGTGTTATCACAATAAACTAGCATTGGCTGTTCTATCTTAAAAATCACATCCAATTTTGTGATAAATTTCTTCTTCTAGACAGTTTCTTTTGCGGCTTCACTAACAGTGATGTATTCTGTCTCTGTAGTTGAGTCAGCTATAGTCTGCTATTTGAAACTCTTCTAAGTCACTGCTCCACTATTAAAATAAATACATATCCTGAAATAGACTTGCTATCATTTTAGATCAGATAGAAAATTTGAATCTATATAGCCTTTTAGTTTCAACTCTAATCCTCCATATATAAGAAAAACATCTTTAGCATGGCGTACATGATCGATCCCATAGCCAAAGTATAAAAGATTTCACTCATTCTCTTTGTCTCCTTGGGTGTCTTGGGACATATTTTCTTGAAGAGACGTATGTCATAATTCACAGGCAAGTAACCACTTTTATTTGCCTCCATGTTGAACTTCTTCAACATAAGATTTATATATCGAGAGTGGGATAAGCCTAGCATCCTCTTAGATTTATCTCTATAGATCTTTATACCCAATATATAGGATACTTCACCTAAGTTTTCTATGAAAAACTTATTTGATAGCCAAGTCTTAATCGATTATGACATGGAGATATCATTCCCAATAAGTAGTATATCATCGACATACAGAGGCAAGAAGACAATAGCACTCTCACTTGTCTTCTTATACATACAGGTTCATCCTCATTTTTTATGAAGTCAAATTTTTTGACTGTCATATCAAAATAGATATTCTAACTCCTCGAAGCTTGCTTCAATCCATAGATTGATTTTTTTAGCTTGCATATTTGATTTGCTCTCCTACTAAAGATAAATCCCTCTAGTTGAGTCATATAGATCTCTTCCTTAAGATTACCATTGAGGAAAGTGTCTTAACATACATCTGTCAGATCTCATAGTCGTAGTATGCAGCAATAGCAAGTAAAATCCAAATAGACTTGAGCATAGCCACTGATGAGAAGATTTTATCATAATCAATTCTTTATCTTTGCTGAAATCTTTTGCCACCAACTTAGCCTTGTAGGTTTCAACTTGGCCATCTACTCCGATCTTCTTCTTGAAGATTCACTTACATCCTATTGGAGTTACACCCTCAGGTACATCAACTAAAATTCATATTTGATTGATATACATTGAGTCCATCTGGAATTTCATGACGTTTAACCATCTATCTGAGTTTCTACTCATGACAGCTTTCGAATCGATTAATGGATCATCATCTTGAATGATACTGATCACCTTATCATTTCTAATGATAAAACTATATCTTAAAGACGTCTATCACACTCTATCTGACCTCGAAGAGGTGTGTATAGTTGATGTACCTCATCCTTAGGTACTTCTAGTTGAGGATCTCCTTATAGTCCAACCACAAGTATTTTTGAAATAGTTTATAAGTCTTGAACTTTTCTAAGTTCAACATTCCTCCTACTAGCTCCTTCTTGGATAATTTTTTTTTAAAAAAAAATGGCATGTCTGCTAATAAACACCTTTTATTCAATAGGATGATAGAAGTAGTATTCTTTAGTTTCTTTATGATATCTTATAAACTTATACTTGTCTGATCTAGCACTTAGTTTATATCAAAAATATTCTTAATATAAGTAGAATAGCCTCAGATCTTAAGATGTTTAAGACTAGACCTTCTTTCTTTTCATATCTCATATGGGTGTTAGCAACAGACTTCAAAGGCACCCTATTCAATATGTATGCGGTAGTTTCTAGGATATATCCCTAGAAAGATATTAAAAGATCGATAAAGCACATCATAGACTGTACCATATCTAATAGAGTATGATTTTTTCTTTCTAATAAATTATTTAATTATGGTGTATAAGGAGGTGTCCATTTAGAAAGAATACCTTTATCCTTGAGATGATCAAAAAATTTACTGGATAAGTATTTTTTTCATCGATCAAATTGAAAAATCTTGATATTTTTTTCAATTTATTTCTCGACCATACTCTAATACTTCTTGAATTTATCAAAAACTTCATATTTGTATTTCATTAAAAACACATATCCAAACCTAGATAGATCATCCATGAAGGTGATAAAGTAGGAATATCCTCCTCTGACCTGAGTTTTTATTGGCCCACATACGTCTAAGTGTACTAGGGCTAACAACTCACTCATCCTCTCTCCATGTCTAGTGAATGAAGTTTTGATTATCTTACCTATGAGATAAGATTCATAAGTTCCCAATGATTCATAATCATAGAGATCAAAGAACTCTACTTTGTACCACTTGTTTATCTTTGACTCACTAATATGAAATACCAGAGATATGTGATATTCACATATTTTCTTTTTTTTTTCATATTTCCATCAATATGAAAGATATTTTCATTGAGTACAAGAATTAGAAGATCATTATGAATATAGCCATTACTATAAAATACATTAGAATGAGAAATGAAGCAACTATTACCCATAACTTTTATTTGAAAATTTTGTTTCAATAACAGAGGTACAGAAATAATATTTCTAATGAGTTTTGATATATAGTAGCATTCTTCTAATTCTAGAATCTTATCCAATGGCAAGTTCAACAGATAAGTTTCTACAGCCTCAATATGAATGGACTCTCCACTTGCATTGAGAAACTCAAAGTCACCTCTCTTCAGTCCTCTGATTCTCTATAGTCTCTGCAATGAATTATAGATGTCGAAACTACATGTGGTATCCAATACCCAAGAATCACTAACTGAAACACTTAATGAAAAAGTGGTATATATCATATACATACTTTAGTATGCAACACTTGTACCTTGCTTCAAGTTTGTAAGAAAACTCTTGCAATTCATCTTCTAATGTCTTATCTTGCCATAATAATAACAGGTAATATCTATTGGGATATTATTTGCCTTCTTCATTTTGAAGATGCAACCTTTTCGACTCCACTCTCCATATAATTCTTTGAGACTAAGGAGTATGGAATGAGGATCTATATTATTATATTATCTCTGTAACTCTTTACTCATCGAGGTCAACATAATACACTTAACAGCCATACTGTCAGTCTGCCATATCTAATATATGGCTTGATCCTCTTCCAAAGCATTTTCATTGACCGAACTTGGATCAGGAGTATCTAGAATATAAAAAATTTTCTTCTAGATGAGAACTATTCTCAAATTTCTCAATCAATCTATATAGTTCAGACTGATCAATTTATTTACATCTAGAATGCCATGCATAAGAGTGAAGATGCTATGATATAGATTTTTAATCTACATAAATTAAGAATAATAATATAAGCAGACCACTTATGATGATATGTATAACTAGATGAGATCTTCTGTCTAGTTATGTCTTTCACTATTTTATCGGATGTCGTAGTCCTCACCTATGGTAAGCGATAAATCCTAAATTGATTTCTTAGTAGGATTAAGATCTTAATTCCTCAAAGAAACTTTATGGATAGCACAACAAATCCCAATAAGTTTAAAAGTAGAAAACTCTTTTCAATTGTATCTCATTCAACTTTCAATAAAATTTTTACCTCTAAAATACTCACACTCTTGTAGATAGCATAACAAACTATAGTATTTTAGTTAAATCAAATCTTTTATTTTCATATAGTCATATCTGAATTAATATTATCTTTGTAGATAGCACAACAAAGCAATACATCTAAAATATGTCGTAAGCATCTCTTATGCACCAAGACAACCCCACATCGATCTCCATAGTAAGCCTTGTGGATAGTATAATAAACCCACTACAGTTCATGATAAGGTATTGGCTTAGCATAAGGGAAGGCTTATGTAGTGATCTTAACACTAAGCATCCCAAATTTAGACTTATTAATCCAATTGATCAAGTAAGTGTATGATTGATTGGAAGTTCTTCGTACTTTCATAATAGTCCTAATTAACCATCGGTCAAGAAATACTTTTCTTAAACACCAATTGATCAATCAATACCAAACTCAGATCACTTTTGATTTTCATCACTACGACATAATATAATTTTTTTGAGGGCTTTATGGTCTCATTCACATCCTACTTTATACATATCATAATGATGCATAATCATACTTAAAATCATGATAATATAATTTAACATAATGGATCTAATCATATCTTTAAGATCGACTAGGGTTTGGATGTTCAATCAAACTCATCTCATGGCCCGACTTGAACCAAACTAAAAACCCTCAATATCTTAAATCATGCCAACATACTATCCTTTGATTGTATTAATCAGGAAAGCTTACATACCACTGTAGGGTTCTAATAGTGCAGCAAAAGGTCCAAATGTTTAAAATTTTTATTCAAATAACCAGGTGCACTGAAAACCTAGAATCCAAAAATCCTTGACAATAACAATCAAAGTATAAATATACAAGAAGTATTAGGAAGTATATTTTTTAAATTCTGATTTAGTGAAGTATTATTTTCATAAAGCACATAAGTATCTGCCTTCTAATAGTGATCCACATAGAAATCGATCTAAGAACAATACTCCTTGAATCTTGCTTTAAGAGTTCTAGCTTTTAGAACTCAACTAGCCTCCAACTGATCAGATTCTCCTCTAGACTTGAGTCTGAACCTTTCAGAACCTCTTTCTAGCTTTGATCTCTTTTTTTAGGATCTTTTAAATCCTTTGTCCTAATAGAAATAGACTTGCCTTAAAAAAATAAACTTTATCTTAAAGATCTAGAGTTGTAAGAGAGGGAGAGAGGAAGTGGATAAGGCTTGCAGGAATTAAATGATCAACCCATCTACCGCCCCCTATTTATAGGATGAGAGGGGGCACCAGATGAAAAGCCATATCCTATTCCATATGTCATATTAGAATAATGTATCAAATCTAAGAGTCTTCAAGCAGAAGGACTCATTAGACTCTGATACATCGATTCAATCTCTCCCATGCTCATGCCAAGAAAAAGTGATACTTTTGGCATCCCTTTCTGATTCATATTGCCCCATAATTTGCCATATGGCAAGGGCATTCAAATCTAAAATCAGAAGAGGAGATAAGAAGATAAGTGCCAACTCCTTCTGCTCAAAGCAAGACACTTCATGCGACTCTTCGTGTGATTTGCAGATCACCCATGTGCGTCAAGGAGTTTTGGACGTCCCACACCCATTCAAAAGGCTATTTCACTCTTTAAAAAATGTGCCAAGGAGGTTAAGAGTTTGATCTACATGCCATATGGGTCAGAGACCCAAAGCAGAAGGACTCTAGTCCTTTTGCATGCCAATATTCAGATTGGGCATGCGCCCCTCTTCATTTTAGCACCAAGAGTCCCTAGCCCCTGGGACTCTATCAAAATGGCATGGATAAGGGCTTTAGGCACCCCATTTTGGGCTACTTCCAAATGGCTTGACCTAATCTAAATACTTACTAAATTAGGTTAGCTAAAAAGTAAGGTATCAGATCAAATCTGATCTCTCAAAGAGCTAGGATTTCCACACGTGCTAGTATGCTTATCAAAAATCTGATTGGATCCAAAATTTTAATCAACCATATCAAATAAATTTTTGATCAATTTCTTTATGTGTGTGATCCATTAGATTTCACATCTAGCCAGCAGTATATCTGGATGTAAGTTAACCTAATTCGATTAGAACCCTTCTAATTGATTAAGGTCCAAACTATGCTGACTATCTAACAATATATTATGACTATCTAACAATATATTATGACTATCTAACAATATATCATGACTATCTAGAAAATATCAAATTTAATAAAAATATCAAATATATCATTCAGTGGTAAGTTATCATGCAATTCAATCCTTCGATCATCCCTGCATCCTGAATATCATGAGTATGGAATAATATCAAACTCAAATACATATTCATATTAATTCTTCATTAATCAGTAATGACTTTAATAATGAAGCATTAAAATTTTTTTAATCTTCATCTTGTTTTGGCCAAAGACTTTCTAAGTTATCTAAAGAAGAAAATGCGTAGAATGACATCTTCTCTTACTAAGAGTGATCAATTCCTTATTAACTGACTCACAACTTTCATATACACTTCATCATATCTACAATATCTCGTATATATCTTAATGTCATCTTTGGATATGAACTAAAATATGAATTCATGTGCACAAGATTTCATGATGGTCTCAAGTCTAAAGATCAGTTGCACAACTCCCACTTAGAGAACTATTTTTTAACATGCAAGTAAGACTCTATAAGATATTCTGTATCGATAAGTCAATTTAGTAAACTTATTTTTAATAAACATGCACATTCTTGTATTAGTGTCCCACACAAGTGACTTGTGAAATCAGCCACTCTCTCATCAAGTATACATAGAATATGTCAGTCTATTCGAAATATTGATCTCTGACTCAATATTTTTACAAAAAAAAATATTTTAGATTAAGATTTTAGGATTTTAGATTTCACATGCATGAACTCTTCATTATCTTAAAATCATTGTCCTAATCTATGAGGTTCATCATAATCTTAAACATAATAAAATATAGCTTTAATGATGAATTAATATTTTATTTATTTCATAAATAAATAATATCATTATATGAGTTGGAAGATTACAAAAAAAAGTTTCATCAGATCACTCATGTAATTGATTTGTAGGACACTATTCTTTTATTATTAACTAGAAGAAAATAAAGATGCCCCTAACATAGATGCTAGCATCTAGCACTCTTAATATGAGGGCCATCCCTCATGATGTGTGTGTGTATATATATATCTCTACCACTCACACCACCGCTACATATCCAATCTTGTAAGAAAACTATATTAGAGAACTACAATAATATCGGGGGAGGGCCCACCTCCTTCATTTCTTCCCAAAAAAAAGGATAGTTGTTGGTGCAAAAATCTGCTTGCGCCGGAGAAGCTGGAGTCGGGGAAGCCGCGGTCGCTGTCGGGACCTGCAAAGGAAGTCTAAACCGGAGGTGGGGTTGCTCCGGCAAGACCCTCCGATGCTCAAGTCAGTTCTCTGCCTCAACAAGAATGGAGTGCTCGAACGAAGAATTTAGCAAGTTTTGAGATAAGAAATGAGCTTATCGAATAACGTATCTGGGTCCCCCTTTTATAGGCGGGGGAGGTAACGGATTGATGGCGACGTTTGTAACCGCCAGGTAGTGGGCCGCCCTTAGTCAGGAGGAATCTACTGCGAAGAGTAGTGGAGCGGAGCCGTGGCCATCACCGGGGCGTGCCACGTGGAATCTGTCGTGGGAAGTGGGATGCAGATGCTGCGGCGTCTTGTCAGCGGATGGGAGAATCATGCGATATCTGCTGCAGGAGGTGGAGCAGGATCGCGGCGTTTATCGTGGCCTGTCAGACAGTAATGGAGCCGCATGGGCGCGGGATCGCCGCAGAGAGTGGAGCAGGATCGTGGCTGTGATTGTGGCCTGAGAGTGCAGATCTGCCGGCTGAAGCTCGGCAGCGGTTGGAGTTCGGCCCTCGTATGGATCCGGGCGGAGTCCTCCTTGCGATTGGGGTCGTGGGTGGAGCCCGGCTCCCGTGGGGTCCGGACGGAGTCCGGACATAGTCTGTCTGTACCATCGAAGTTGAGGACGGAGTCCGGCTCTCATAGGAGCCCGGACGAAGTCCTCCTGTGATTTGAGTCGAAGGAGAGGTCCGGCTCCCGTAGGAGTCTGCTTGCAGTTGACGTTGTTGGCAGAGTCCGGCTCCTGTAGGAGTCCGGACGGAGGCTACTGGCAGCTGTTGGAGCAGAGGACAAAGCCCGACTCCCGTAGGAGTCCGGGCGGAGCCTTCCTGCAATTAAAGTCAAAGGCGAAGTCTGGCTCCCGTAGGAGTCCGGACGAAACTTACCAGCGGTCGACGCTGAGGACGGAGCTCGGCTCCCGTAGGAGTTCGGGCGGAGCTGTCCTGTAGTCGATGTCGGCGGCGGAGCCCGACTCCCGTAGGAGTCCGGGCGGAGCTGTCCTGTAGTCGATGTCGGCGGTGGAGCCCGGCTCCCGTAGGAGTCCGGGCGGAGCTGTCCTGTAGTCGATGTCGGCGGCGGAGCCCGGCTCCTGTAGGAGTCCGGGCGGAGCTGTCCTGTTCGTAGTCGATTCCGCTGAGGATTTCGGCTGTGGGTATTTTATACCTAACACCAGTCCCCCTACTTTCGAGTTTGACTTTCAAACAAAGAAGTACAGAGAGAGAGATGGGCACAGCCGAAACCGTCCCTTCGAATCCTGCGCCCTGCCGCCTCCGGATATTTTGGCATTAAGTGTGCGCGTGCCGGAGTCTTTTCGAATTGGAGCAGTACGAGGGGACGCTTCGAAAATCCCGCAGGTACTCTGGCCTAGGTACGGCGCAATTATGATCCTGCCAACCATCAGCCGCTTTTAGCCGTCTGCCAGGGGGAGTGAGACACGTGTCGGATGCGGACTGACCTGGGGGATTCGCGATCATTATGGCGCTGGATCCCAGGGTCTATTTAAACCCATCCTCCCTCCTTTAGGCGTCCTACTCCATTCCTGAGTTTTCGCTGGTGTTTGTCTTCTCTTCGAGAGCCCTGCTTTAGTGATCGTCTTCTCGAACCGTAGGTGCCTCCCGTTTCTCGTCCCCCAGGTCCCTCAGAGTAATATAGGTTAGTGCCAACCTTCCTCTCACCGCCTAGGGGCTTCTCCTCTCATCATTACTTTTGTCTTATCATGTAGTTACTTCCTTTTTATCGTTTTGCCCTTCTTTCCTTGGCCGTCCTGGCCCTGTAATGTGCATTTCGGGAATGAAATGAAAAGAGCATTTTGCGTTACTTCGTCTGCGCGCTGCACTAATGTTGCTGTCTGCCGAACCTTTCTTGACGTTTGGCTTGTCTGATGTAGACGTCGTCGGGGGGGGCTTTTTCCTTTCATCCGATCTTGTTAGGCGGTCGGGTTTCATCACCATTAACCCTTGCTGCAGAAGTCGCGGATGGAGTCCGGCTCCCGTAGGAGTCCGGGCGAAGTCTTCCTTGTAGGTGGAACCCGGCTCCCGTAGGAGTCCGGATTAAGTCTTCCTTGTCATCGTGGATGGAACCCGGCTCCCATAGGAGTCCGGGTGAAATCTTCCTTGACGTCGGAACCCGGCTCCCGTAGGAGTCCGGGTGAAGTCTTCTTTGTAGGCGGAACCCGGCTCCTGTAGGAGTCCGGGTTAAGTCTTCCTTATAGGCGGAACCCGGCTCCCGTAGGAGTCCGGGTGAAGTCTTCCTTGTAGGCGGAACCCGGCTCCCATAGGAGTCCGGGTTAAGTCTTCCTTGTAGGAGGAACCCGGCTCCCGTAGGAGTCCGGGTGAAGTCTTCCTTGTAGGCGGAACCCGGCTCCCGTAGGAGTTCGGGTGAAGTCTTCCTTGTAGGCGGAACCCGGCTCCCGTAGGAGTCCGGGTTAAGTCTTCCTTGTCGTCGGAACCCGGCTCCCGTAGGAGTCCGGGTGAAGTCTTCCTTGTAGGCGGAACCCGGCTCCCGTAGGAGTCCGGGTGAAGTCTTCCTTGTAGGCGGAACCCGGCTCCCGTAGGAGTCCGGGTTAAGTCTTCCTTGTAGGCGGAACCCGGCTCCCATAGGAGTCTGGGTTAAGTCTTCCTTGTAGGCGGAACGCGGCTCCCGTAGGAGTCCGGGTGAAGTCTTCCTTGTAGGCGGAACTCGGCTCCCGTAGGAGTCCGGGTTAAGTCTTCCTTGTAGGCGAAACCCGGCTCCCGTAGGAGTCCGGGTTAAGTCTTCCTTGTCGTCGGAACCCGGCTCCCGTAGGAGTCCGGGTGAAGTCTTCCTTGTAGGCGGAACCCGGCTCCCGTAGGAGTCCGGGTGAAGTCTTCCTTGTAGGCAGAACCCGACTCCCGTAGGAGTCCGGGTTAAGTCTTCCTTGTAGGTGAAATCTGGCTCCCGTAGGAGTCCGGGTGAAGTCTTCCTTGTAGGCGGAACCCGGCTCCCGTAGGAGTCCGGGTTAAGTCTTCCTTGTAGGCGGAATCCGGCTCCCGTAGGAGTCCGGGTGAAGTCTTCCTTATAGGCGGAACCCGGCTCCCATAGGAGTCCGGGTGAAGTCTTCCTTGTAGGCGGAACCCGGCTCCCGTAGAAGTCCGGGTTAAGTCTTCTTGTAGGCGGAACCCGGCTCCCGTAGGAGTCCGGGTGAAGTCTTCCTTGTAGGCGGAACCCGGCTCCCGTAGGAGTCCGGGTTAAGTCTTCCTTGTAGGCGGAACCCGGCTCCCGTAGGAGTCCGGGTTAAGTCTTCCTTGTCGTCGGAACCCGGCTCCCGTAGGAGTCCGGGTGAAGTCTTCCTTGTAGGCGGAACCCGGCTCCCGTAGGAGTCCGGGTGAAGTCTTCCTTGTAGGCGGAACCCGGCTCCCGTAGGAGTCCGGGTGAAGTCTTCCTTGTAGGCGGAACCCGGCTCCCGTAGGAGTCCGGGTGAAGTCTTCCTTGTAGGCGGAACCTGGCTCCCGTAGGAGTCCGGGTTAAGTCTTCCTTGTAGGCAGAACCCGGCTCCCGTAGGAGTCCGGGTGAAGTCTTCCTTGTAGGCGGAACCCGACTCCCGTAGGAGTCCGGATTAAGTCTTCCTTGTAGGCGAAACCCGGCTCCCGTAGGAGTCCGGGTTAAGTCTTCTTGTAGGCGGAACCCGGCTCCCGTAGGAGTCCGGGTGAAGTCTTCCTTGTAGGCGGAACCCGGCTCCCGTAGGAGTCCGGGTTAAGTCTTCCTTGTAGGCGGAACCCGGCTCCCGTAGGAGTCCGGGTGAAGTCTTCCTTGTAGGTGGAACCCGGCTCCCGTAGGAGTCCGGGTTAAGTCTTCCTTGTAGGCGGAACCCGGCTCCCGTAGGAGTCCGGGTTAAGTCTTCCTTGTCGTCGGAACCCGGCTCCCGTAGGAGTCCGGGTGAAGTCTTCCTTGTAGGCGGAACCCGGCTCCCGTAGGAGTCCGGGTGAAGTCTTCCTTGTAGGCAGAACCCGGCTCCCGTAGGAGTCCGGGTTAAGTCTTCCTTGTAGGCGGAACCCGGCTCCCGTAGGTGTCCGGGTGAAGTCTTCCTTGTAGGCGAAACCCGGCTCCCGTAGGAGTCCGGGTTAAGTCTTCCTCGGCGTTGTGGACGGAACCCGGCTCCCGTAGGAGTCCGGGCCTTCCATTTTGCTCGAGTCGATGTGAGGTTCTCCTCTCGTTACCAGCCTGGCTTGTGGGGGCGCGTTAGGACGCTGTAAGGCCTCTCCCCCATCCGGTCTAAAAAGAACCGAGCCTCCGACTTTGCTCATGTCAGGACGAGGTTCTCCTCCTGTTCCTGACATGGCTGTGGGGGCACATTAGGGCGTTGTAAGGCCTCTCCCCCCATCCGGTCTAAAAGAAACGGGCCTTTGACTTTGCTCAAGTTAGGGCGAGGTTTTCCTCCTGTCCCTAACAGGGCTGTGGGGGCACATTAGGGCGTTGTAAGGCCTCTCCCCCCATCCGGTCTAAAAGAACCGGGCCTTTGACTTTGCTCAAGTTAGGGCGAGGTTCTCCTCCTGTCTCTAACAGGGCTGTGGGGGCACATTAAGGCGTTGTAAGGCCTCTCCCCCCATCCGGTCTAAAAGAACCGGGCCTTTGACTTTGCTCATGTCAGGACGAGGTTCTCCTCCTGTTCCTGACATGGCTGTGGTTTTTGGAGGGGTCGTATCCAGTCGTAACAAATCCATGCCAGGTGGGAAGAGCACGTTAGGTAGAAAGAAAATTAGGTTCAAGGCGAAATCGTAAGTGATACATTTACAGTTTTTCCGCTCCTCTTTGAGGCCCTCCGGTGATGGAGTCGATGGTCCCGATGGGAGGCCGATCCCCGGGTTGCTCCTCCCTTTTCTGCGGTTCAGGCTGTGGGAGGGCTCTTGACCGGTCTCCTCTACCCTCAGGCCTGCGGCGGATGAATCTGTCGAGTCGACCTCATCGAATGAGCTCCTCGATCTCGTCCTGGAGCTGGATGCATTCTTCGGTGTCGTGGCCGTGGTCGCGGTGGTAGAGGCAGAACTTGTTGGGGTTGCACTTTCCGGGATGTGTGCGCATCCTCTCCGGCCTAGGGAGCTGCTCCCTGACCTCCATTAATACCTGGGCCTTCGAGGCGTTGAGGGGGGCGTAGCTGCGAAATCTCCCTGGTGGGGAGCCCCGCCGAACCCCGCAGTTCGGGCTTCTCTGCCTGCGTGCCCGGGGTGGAGTATGGGCGCACTTACATCCAGGAGGGGATCGGGAACGCGGCCGGGCTTCCTTTGGCCTTTTCTCAACTGCGGGCTTACTCGAATCTCCCGCTTGACGCTCCCTTGCAGTCTCTTCGTCCTTCATTTTGAAGGCTTCTTCCGCTCGGGCGTATCCTTCAGCCTGAGCCAGTAAATCGGCAAAATCCCTGGGGTACTTCTTCTCCAGGGAGTACAAAAGATCATTCTTCTGAAGGCCACCTTTCAGGGCGGCCATGGCAACTGACTGGTCCAAGTTCCGGACCTCCAACACCGCGATGTTAAAGCGGTTGACGTAGGCCCGTATGGACTCCCCTTCTCTCTGCTTGATGTTGATGAGGGACTCCGAACCCTTTCGGGGACGCCGGCTGCTGACAAAATGGGCCACAAATTGGTGGCTCATTTGATCGAAGGAAAAGATGGTACCCGACTTCAAAGCCGAGTATCAGTTCCTCGCTGCTCCCTTCAAAGTAGACGGAAAAGCCCGGCATAAGATGGCGTCAGGAGCGCCGTGAAGCAGCATCATCGTCCGAAAGGCCTCCAGATGATCAACTGGGTCTGAAGTCCCATCGTAGCTTTCGAACTGAGGAAGCTTGAAGTTTGGCGGGATCGGTTCCTGCATGATCATTTGGGAGAAGGGAGGGTCAGTGCAAATATCCTCACCATAAGCGGGGGGCGCGTGGCGGAGTTCTTCAATCCGTCGGTTCATCTCCTGGAGCCTCCGGTCCAGGAAATCCTCTCGACTTCGAGTCTCGAGGGTCCTTTGGTAGAACGGGGGCAGGGATCTTCCAGGGGTGGAGTCGTGATCCGATTGAGGGCTTTCTACCCTCGGATTTGTTTTTCCGGGAAGGATGGGGCGGCTGGCCCAGGTGGCCCACCCCGCCGTCGGGTTCTGGCATTCCAGAGATACCCCTTCCGGATGTGCCGACGTCTGCGGTTGCTGCTGCTGCATTGC
Organism: Elaeis guineensis; assembly: GCF_000442705.2. NCBI lineage: Eukaryota > Viridiplantae > Streptophyta > Magnoliopsida > Arecales > Arecaceae > Elaeis > Elaeis guineensis. The sequence continues at coordinate 1,176,185 of NC_026003.2, forward strand.
TTGTACAGCTTCGACGAGGCCTCTGACCTGCTGTGCCAGCAAGTCAAATTGCTCCGCGCCGACCGCCGCCGTCGGAGGGGGAGGAGGAGGAGGCTGAGAAACTGGAGGGGAGGCCGAAGCCTGAGATCTGGCCGCGGAGGCCGTGGACCGTCGGGTGGACGCCTTGCGCGGAGGCATCGAGCGTCGATCTCGCGGGGGAAGATTAGGAGTGGGTGACGGAGAGACGGTCGGAGACGGCTCCGTTGAACACTCCTTTAAGAATAAGGGTGCTGCGAAGACACGCCCTTCCTCTAGCGCCAATCCTGTTGGTGCAAAAATCTGCTTGCGCCGGAGAAGCTGGAGTCGGAGAAGCCGCGGTTGCCGTCGGGACCTGCAAAGGAAGTCTAAACCGGAGGTGGGGTTGCTCCGGCAAGATCCTCCGATGCTCAAGTCAGTTCTCTGCCTCAACAAGAATGGAGTGCTCGAACGGAGAATTTAGCAGAGTTTTGAGATAAGAAATGAGCTTATCGAATAACGTATCTGGATCCCCCTTTTATAAGCGGGGGAGGTAACGGATTGATGGCGACGTTTGTAATCGCCAGGTAGTGGGCCGCCCTTAGTCAGGAGGAATCTACTGCGAAGAGTAGTGGAGCGGAGCCGTGGCCATCACTGGGGCGTGCCACGTGGAATCTGCCGTGGGAAGTGGGATGCAGATGCTGCGGCGTCTTGTCAGCGGATGGGAGAATCGTGCGATATCTGCTGCAGGAGGTGGAGCAGGATCGCGGCCGTTTATCGTGGCCTGTCAGGCAGTAATGGAGCCGTGTGGGTGCGGGATCCGCCACAGAGAGTGGAGCAGGATCGTGGCCGTGATTGTGGCCTGGGAGTGCAGATCTGCCGGCTGAAGCTCGGCAGCGGTTGGAGTTCGGCCCTCGTATGGATCCGGGCGGAGTCCTCCTTGCGATTGGGGTCGTGGGTGGAGCCCGGCTCCCGTGGGGGTCCGGACGGAGTCCGGACATAGTCTGTCTGTAGCCGTCGAAGTTGAGGACGGAGTCCGGCTCTCATAGGAGCCCGGACGAAGTCCTCCTGTGATTTGAGTCGAAGGAGAGGTCCGGCTCCCGTAGGAGTCCGCTTGCAGTTGACGTTGTTGGCAGAGTCCGGCTCCTGTAGGAGTCCGGACGGAGGCTACTGGCAGCTGTTGGAGCTGAGGACAAAGCCCGACTCCCGTAGGAGTCCGGGCGGAGCCTTCCTGCAATTAAAGTCAAAGGCGAAGTCTGGCTCCCGTAGGAGTCTGGACGAAACTTACCAGCGGTCGACGCTGAGGACGGAGCCCGACTCCCATAGGAGTTCGGGCGGAGCTATCCTGTAGTCGATGTCGGCGGCGGAGCCCGGCTCCCGTAGGAGTCCGGGCGGAGCTGTCCTGTAGTCGATGTTGGCGGCGGAGCCCGGCTCCCGTAGGAGTCCGGGCGGAGCTGTCCTGTAGTCGATGTCGGCGGCGGAGCCTGGCTCCCGTAGGAGTCCGGGTGGAGCTGTCCTGTTCGTAGTCGATTCCGCTGAGGATTTCGGCTGTGGGTATTTTATACCCAACAATGGTTATGATCCCTTTATCAATAAGCAATTTTTATAATTTGAGTAATTAAAATAAAGTAGTATTGGTCATGACTCTACCTCTCTTCATATAATTTTTGGAGTTTGGTTGAGTTCTATGAATTTCATCTTTTAGATTTTAACTCAATTTCTATTAGAACTTTCTTTTTCTCAGAACTCTCTCTATTTCTAAGAAATCTTTATTTTTCTTAAGACTTTTAACCGCAATCTAATTTTCCTTCTTATGTGCTGGCCAAGTATTCGCATGTAATTATAGTCTAAAAGCTTAGTAAAGACAATTATAGAAAAACATAATTTAGAGTCAAACCAGTTAGAGTTTCATGTATCAAAATACTTAGGATTTTCAAGACAAGGCCACTAGTATTTAACACATGCTTTGTATGTGCATTTTGTATAAAGGAGAACCGAAATTATAATTTATAAATATTTTTTTAGGTTATATTAGATATTTTTGAGTTATCCAGCATACATTCTGCTGGTGCATCTAACCAACCTCTGGTCATGTGGCAATATCAGAAAGGATCTCCATTATATCGATCTACAGGCGAAACATCATTTCAGATCAGGTCGGATGAATACCGACCTCATATCAATAGACAGTTGATCCAGCTACATCTACATCTAGTTAACATCAGAAGGACATACCGACCTCTCGTAGGCATCAGTAAAATTTCTAAGCTAACTATTCTCCATGTGGATCAACCTATAATCTCTCTATAGTTGGCCAATTTGTTATAACCAGTGGCTAATAAACTAAGGTGATTAACCAAAATTGCCTCATAAATAAGATCTTCCGAATCAGGTGGTTATCGATGGCCTAACAAACTCTATCAATAGCCTAACAAATTTTTTTATATAAAGAGGAGAAGGAGATTCTCCAAAAGTAAGTCAGAACTTAATTCTGAAGGTAGAAACTCTATCGAACCCTGAGTACTCAAGTTTCCTCCACTGAAAAAAATTTGAGTTCTACTCTTCTCACTCTATTTAGTTCCTCTTACTCCCTACTTTTTCTTTTCTACTATTTATTTTTGAGTTTCGGTTGACTTAACCATCAGAGGATCCTAAATTGGAGGATCTCCCCTTTTGATTTGTGGACTTTTTTGTAGGTTTATTGGCGGATTATATCATTTTGGTTCACCATCAAACTCCAGCTAAGTATTAAACCGATCTCATCTATCTCATTTGGAGCATCGTAGCAACACGTTACAATTCAAACTTTTTAAAGACAAGGGACACCCCAAAAGGGAAAAAGCTGAAGGAAAACATGGAAACTATTTTTTCTTATGAAATACATATAAGGTTTTAGAGATGTAGTTTCTTTTTGAACTTTTTCTTTTATAATCATTGTTTGAGGCTTCACTTGGTGTTCGGTTCCACATGGTCAACTCTAGGACCTTCTATTGCCTATAAATTGATATAAAATATAAGTAAATATTTGGTCATCAAGAATGAAAACCAAAAATTATTTTCTTATTAATGAAAATTACTAGGAATGATTAATTCCCTTTTCTTGTTTGGACAAGTATAGATAAGGTCAAAGAAACAATGCAGACCTAGAGTGCTTCCGATAATATATATGACATAATATATCATTATTACATATTAATAATATAATAACATCACTAATACATATTCATATTTATCAATATTAATAATATTTTTTATTCATAGTATTTTATTCAAATTATAATGATATAATAGGTTGGATTTCTTCCGAGAGTACTTGGCTTTAAATCTTTCTAGTGGAAATCAATAGAGGGGCTTTAAAAGTAGAAAAAAAGACATATTCATGGTTTATGATATATAAAGGCAAGAAATAAAAAAAGATCATTAATTTTGAGATCTCTTGCCTAAATATAAAGTCAGCAAAAAGAAAAAAAAGATAGCAACATAGTTAGTGAGTGAAAACACAGCATAAACTATCTAATTTACAATTCTAAATGGCTAACCATGATCTAAATGTTTTTAAATATATGCTGATTAAATTTTAGCTAAAATATAGATATAAAAATTATCAATAGTAATAGGCTTAAAAAGATTTACAATTTTCAGTTTCAAGCTATTTTATTTATTATAGATCATAATTAATAGCACTGGTTTTATTTTAAGAAGCCCTTGATTGATTTTTATTAAGAAGTATTTAGAGCCAAATACTTTTAGGAGCATTTTAGCCTATTGATAATGATTATCAAAATAAAATAATTTATAAATATATAATATAATATAAATTTTATGTATTATTATATAATTTATAACTGTATAAAATATGTAATTGTAATATCATAATGCATATTATTATTTAGTAATATTATCTTCTTTTAGAAATATTATAGTTTTATGCACCATAATGTTCGATGAATTTTTTTTAAAAAAAAATAGAGAAGGTCGTCGATCAATTCAACTTTTGCTAGTTGACATTTAATACCGCACTGTACTATACTATCTGAGTATCTGGCCCTATATAAATATTAATCCAGATGTATATATTAAAAATATAATATTAATTTTATAATAATATATTAATCTTCTATACATTACATATCTTTTATTATTAACAATAATATTATTATATTATCAAGTTAGCAATAAAAGTGATTCTTAGCAATAAAAGTGATTCTCATTTTATTATAAGGTTCCACGGGTATAAATAATATAATATACAATGTAGGAAAACATATTTATGATATGAGATTAAAAACATAAATGATATATTTATAAAATGAAATATATAATTAATATAACATAAAATATGCAATTAGTTTATATATAATTAAAATAGTAATAATATCAATATTATAAAAATATATTATAAATATTATAATTTAGTCACCAGTGTGATCTTCAGAGTCCCGTCACAGAATGTTCCGGGAAGACATGCAGATACGACAGGGGTCAGTGGTGTTGTCCAGATGGATCATGTAGCGAACGGCCGATGATCGGACATCCCTTTTTCATCGTAAACCTTTCATTGAAAGGACCGAACTTCTCTCCCCCCTCTCCGATCCCACTCCTTTCACCAGTCCCCAATTCCTAGGGTTTTCGATTGGTTCTTTTTTATCTCTTCCTCGATCGATCTCCGAGGTGTTTGCGCTCCTTCCAGTCTCTCAATGGCGGTAGATCCAACACCTGACAGCTCAGCCAGCGCGGATCAGGCGGGTCCCAAGCCCCCCTCCAAAGACCCCAAGAAGAAGAAGGACGAGAAGAAAGAGGACGATGTGGTGATTTTGATCTCTCTGGCTCTCCTTTTCCCCTTCTGTTGGATCGTTTTTACTCGATTCTCACTCTGATGGCCTCTTGTTTCGTTGCAGTCGGATGAAGATTTGGCGTTGAAGCAGCAGCTCGAGCTTTACGTTGAGAGGGTTCAGGATGCCGATCCCGCCGTTCAGAAGTTCGCCCTCGAAAGCATGAGGTGTCTTTCTGATGCAAATCATGTCCAGAACTGGATTCCTAGCGATTAGGGTTTTGCAGTTGTTGATTTACTATTATCTTCTTGATTTACTATCGTTATATTTGTTTTCAAGAAATAAAACTTTCGTCTTTTTCAAGTTCTTGATTTCACTGATGGAGTTGGAGAATTGGTGAATAAGGGCTTTTTTTTTTTTCTCAGTGACATGTTACTGTTTTGTTGATAGGAAGGAGATTCGTACGGCAACAAGCTCCATGACATCTGTTCCAAAGCCTTTAAAGTTCCTTCGACCCCATTATGGAACTCTAAAAGCATACTTCGATACGCTGCCAGAGTCTGACCTGAAGGTATAATCATTATTTTATGTTGTCGTTTTTATACATGTTTGCTCGGTATTGATAGCTCATATTTCTCTTGAATTGCAGAAGTACCTAGCAGACGTTCTTTCTGTGTTGGCCTTAACGATGTCTGCTGAAGGGGAAAGGGTATGCAATTTACTTAAAATTTAAGTTATTTTCCGGTTACCTGTTTTTCGTTCTGCGTTTGTTAAGAATGAGTTGCATGAAGGAATATTACGTAAGAGAAGACCAAGTATTAAAACAACGTTGGCAATTTAATCATGGTTTGCTGATTCAATGAATGCTCAATTTGTGCTTCAATTGGGTTAGGGAATTTGGTTTCCTGGTTCTTTCATCTATTTTTATTCATTCTTTTATCCTATTGACATCCTTGGTAGTTTTTGTATTATCATTTTGGATAATGCCATTGTTGTCTAGAACAAATTTTGCTGATGGCATCTAGAAAATTTCAATTTAGTCTGACAAATTTCTCACTAGTTTTTCTGTAAGCTTTGTTCCTTAGATGAATGTTACTTTTAATCATCTGACTTATCTTTAGATTTCATGCTGTCCAGTCACTGTCAGGTTCAAAGAATCCTTGGATTTTACACGTTACCTGTTAAACCCTTTCTCATATCACCAAACCTCCCTGATGATTATTCACCTTTGATTATTTATATGTATTACGTTTTGGTCCCTTTTGATTCTTGAGAGTCACAGAAGAATGCTCTCTAAAGATGTGCCAGTATGGTTGACTTGGTGTTATGTGGTGGCACCTAAGATCAACTTTCAGTTACTTAATATGCTGATTATATCTTACCATACAGTACACCTAGTGAGCTAGTTCCTGTTATTATCCTTCTACTAGAGTGGTCCCTACTGATCGCATCTCAATTTCAATCAGTGTAGTCGGCATTGCTTCTCTGCCTAAACAGCTCAGCATGATAAATGTCATGCATCCCTTCCCTCTTTCCTTTTTATCTACATGTTTGCCTCCATATTATGTGAGCGCACAGATTATTTTCAACCTACAACCATACTAGCTTTGGCATAAGAAAGTAATTAGTTTAGAGGATAAAACTCAATAGATCATGGAAAATGACGAAAGTTAGGACAAATGCCGAGGATGATTTTGGAACATTATAAAACAGAAAAAAGTTTCATTAATATTTTTGAAAGCATAGATTATTGTATTTATGTATATTGGTACATGCAACCCTAGCATATAAGAGACGAGATGGAAAAATGACAGCACGATCACCACCAACACAAACAACAAAGGGCATGTTTAGCATATAGTGCATGAGTGTTTCACAACCAATTGTGAATAAAAATTATAATATTCATGAAATGTTGTAAAATATATGAGTAGTTCAATAATTGAGGAATAGCTAGATAATTGTTTGGCCGCTTAAATTCAAAATTAATGCAAGAAATTCCCAGTGGTCCAGCGAGTTTTATGTGTATGGTTACAATTGCGGTAGAGACTCACTTCCCCTCATCATCTACATCTTTACATGCCTTCACATATCATTCTTTTAGTCAGAGTTAATAATATGGTTGCAATTAGGTTAATTTCTAGTCCAAGTCTTATTTTCCAATTATTTCTTTGGTTATATTACCGATAAAATTTTGTTAATTTTCAATGAATTTTTTCCCATTGTAAGTCTATTTGAGATCAAAATAAATGTTTTATGACTTAAATGTTTCCTTTCATATGAAACGTGAGCTTGTAGTTGGTTATGTGGTGGTGCAAAAAGATTCTGTGTTAAGCATGCATAGATAGGATTGTCAGGATGATTGTGTTTCCAAGTACTTTTATGCCTGATAGATAATATTAATATATAGAAATGGTGAGGATATGTTGAATTCAGAGTACAATGTATTTTTTAATTTTTAATGTTGAAGGACGCAATGTTGAAGGATGCAATGCTTAATAGAAGTGTTGAAACTTCTTTAACCGCTGAATGAATACAAGGCTCATGATTGTTGAAATTTGAAATGACGATGGATGTGATCCCTAAGAGAATAATTGAGACTTCTTGGATATCTGAATGATTGCCAGGCTTGTATTGTGGAAGGCTCGTGATACTAGTTTTCTGGTTATTTTGTCTCACCAACTTGGCATATTCCATATTTCAATTTTTAAATAAGGGCATTATGAAAGGGGGCAAGGTATCTTACCGATGCAAATGTAGAAAATGGTTATAGGTGCTAGCTTGCTAACATTGGGGGAAATATTTAGACATGGCAAAACATCATAAAAAATTGAACAGGTGAAACCTATATGTGAAAATTTCTAGATGTAGCAAGATTACAGAGTTTGTGTTTTATTCTGTTGTATGTTATATTTTTAAAAAATTGGAAGTTATTGCACCTATGGATGCCTTTTTTGGGTGGTGGGCGAAAACCTTGAAACATTGGAGTATGCAGCATAGTGACATCCATATGCTTGGTAAATTCACTACATTTACAAATTTTTGTGTAGGTCTCATTTGATCACCTTTTCTTGATGTTGTGCATGTCTAAATATTACCTTCAATATTACTGAGTTAGCACCTATAATCAGTCCCCACATGATACTTTAGGGCCTCCATCATAGAGCTTTTATTTCTACATTATAATTTATAATGCATAAATATTATCTTCATCGTACTATATCCTTAATCATTTTAACATGATAAAGCTTTTTCCAATGTTGATGGATCATCTATAACTATTTTTGTAAATCTTTTTTTTTGGTGTGTGTGTTGAGTTTTGCCTCATGTTGTTGCCATTCTTGTCATTTAGAAATGTTGGTATTTTTCTGATAAGTCGCTAATTAAGTGGCTTGTTACATATAAAATGCTTTCCGAAGGAATCCATCTACATGCCTTTTTATGTTTGGACATTATTGACATCACACTTCAAGTTGCATTATAGATGAGTAAGGCCGGGCCACAGTGATGGAGATCAATTTGAAGAAAAAATGTATGATAGTTCCCCCTGTGTAGGTTAGGTATCATACGCTCTGTCGTGTGTATTGTTGGGATCTTTATGTGAAATAAGACATTGTGAGTTCTACACTCTGTTCCACAAGTAGTTAAGTTCTATTTGGAAAAAAGATGTAAATGGCATGTGGATCTGTCATTGAACATGATTACTTTAGCCAAATACAACGATCTTGAAATGCCCTTGACTCATTAGTAAAAACAGCTCTTGACTGAAATTAGATTGATGCTGCAAGGTGAATCAGCTAGCAGACTGTCTTGAAAGGGAGGTGGTGTCAACAGGGACTTTTGGTCTGGATGGAAAACTTTCTGGGACAGCTATTATAGGGTTCTTACTTAGTTTCTTAGCTCCCTTTTTCTGTCCATAAGATGTAGGGAAGCTACGTATACATGGGTGTTTTTATGAGTAACTTGGTGGTCGCATGCTTTTATCGTGCTTCATTTTTTTCCCCCTTTGGAGGGCATTTGCATGGGGTCCACATCTTTATGTATAAACGAAGTATAATTTCCTAATTGCATGTCTGAAAATGATGTTACATGAGTTACCTGTGTGCTTTTGCGTACTGTACACTTATCATCCATATTACAAAATGGGATTCTATTGCAACAAAGTTGTGTTCTTGGAAAGGCATGGCTCTTTTCCTTGGAGAATAATAGCATTCTGATCACATCTTTGTGCATAATCACCTTTGTATATAATCAAATCTCGTTGGACATGCTACCATCATCTTTGTCATAATTTCTTAGACTGCATTTGGTAAATTGCATTTTGGTCTATATATCGCGACAATGGATTTATAGTATGCAAGATATGCCACATGGTACTAAACTGAGCGGTATATGGGGTGTATCGTTATCGAACCGATATGCAGTATGGGGGTTGTATCGATACTCAATTTGCCAAACTAGCCCCCATATTGGGTATATCAAAACGGTAACAGGTTGGCATCAGTACGGAGCTCGGTACCGAGATAGTGTACCTCAATAGTATGTGAAGCTTAATGTAATCAAACATTTATGTGCCTTTTTTGTAGGAGAGCCTGAAGTACCGATTGCTAGGATCAGAGGGTGATATTGGTTCTTGGGGTCATGAATACGTAAGGTAATAAACTTAACTGATCTTAGCTCAACAATGGTGATTGCTTTCTATATTGGCTTTTCAAATATATATCTAACTTTCGTTGTTTGACTGTTATTACTTATGTATAAAATCATGATTAGCTGAGATGGGTTTTTGACTGGATTGTGATGGTTGATCATTTCTTATGTGAGAAAATGATTTCCAAAAATAGTAGTTCTGTTTTATGTTAATTACTAAATGAAGAAAGTTTGTTCAAGTTCTAGGTTTACTTAGATTTTTTTGTTCAGATGAAAATTGATTTGGGTGATGGAATCCTAAAAGGACTCAGAAATGGTTTTTGAATTATATCTAGAATTGATGTTGGATGCGTGGGGGAAAAGGTGGGGAGGGTGATCAAGTCTTGGATTGAATGTAAGGGCAAATTGTTTAATCTCTAAAACCTACATTTTACTAACAAACAAACAATTGGGAAGGTACAAATAGGAGTTGGCCTGTCATGACGACTTCAGATGAATGCATATCTTATGGTATCGTATGGATTTGAAAGTTGCACTAAAAAAATGACTCATTGGTAGAATATTTGGTAGTAAATGAAGAATATTGCTTCTAGGCTGGGAATCATCTCATAGACCTAATAGTCACAGAAACGGGTGAATTTTGGAATAATTCATTTATTCTTCGTATTCAGCATGCCAAAAAGGAATAACCTTAGGCTAAGGCTAACTTTTTTCCAAAAAGGAATACCAAGAGTCACTGATCACATCTCTCATGTTCTCTCTTCTATTCTTCTTATCCCAATCTCCATGTTCTTCTCTTTTCTTTCATCCTTCTAGGCCCAACCTACTACTCTCCCTTTGCCAGTTCTCTTCTATTTTGCTTTCTAACATTTTTTTTTTTAACCTTACTATTTTCTTCTTATTCTCTTTTGGTCACATCCACTGTCTTTATCTTCTCTTTACTAAATGCATATCTAGTGATCTCCACTAGCCATTGGGCTCTGCAAGTCGTTTCCTCCCACTGCCGACCTCTGCACATGACTGATCTCTTCAGCCTTATAGAGCTGATCACTGGTGTGCTTTCACTCAGCTATCTTCCTTGCCACCACCATCAGCCCCCCTCCTCTGGGCGTGTGTGTTCCCCATTTGGCTCTCTTTTCTTAAATCCTTGAATCTCTCTCACCCTCCTCCCCTCTCCCTCTCTACCCCCCTCTCCCTCCCTCCACCTTGGCTTCCCACTTTCTCCACAGCTTTGTCCAAGCAATTTAGTGCATGTTAGGCACTGATTCCAAACCTTCACCTGTGTTGTGTCATGTCAACACAGGTATGCTGGACCATTCAGGCAAGTTTTGTGTCATGGTGAAATGAACTTCCATTTTTCATGTTATCAATTTTTTTAAATACTCTCTTTTACGTATTCCGCTTGCTCTTTTCTTTATCGAGCCCAAAGTTATTTATGCATCAGCATGAGTCCTTTTTTTTAAAAAAAAATTAGATTAACAAAACTCTATTTTTTTAAAATTAGATTAACAAAAATCTAACATGGATGGGTGCATGAATGTAGTTTTCCAAGAGAAGATGGCTAATTTTGGAGAAAATAAAAGTGAAACAACTTGTCCTCGGTAAAACCAGAGGACAAAAACTGGATGTCAAGCTTAGCATGTCATGCTATATTCTACCATAACAGCATGTTAATTAAATTTTATTTTTTATAAATGCTGATAAATGGAATTTGTTAACTTGATAAGCCATTAGTGAAGCAAAGATGAACCAATAACATCAAAAAAAATTGCGGCATTTGTTGATGCATGATATGATTACCAGATGCTTTTGTCCTCATTTTTTGTTGGTATCATTTTATTGTACAGCCTTAGTATTGTTATTGTGAGTATTATATTCTGATACCACTTTCCTGTTATTTTGATATATCATTTCTGTTATTCTACATCCATTTTTCTTGCATTATTTTACATTTGTTGTGGTATTTATTACATTATCCTATTCCTATATCTTATATACCTTGCGATAATTGCATGTTGACCAACTGGCCTTGGTCAGAGATCTATTGCAAATGTACAGAAGATAGGGTATCTTCACTTACTGATTGACCTCAATCGAAATTATACCACAAACCTGTGGAGAAGAGATGTTATTGATGGATCAGAAAGTCAATCCCAAGTTAAGAAGTTGATCCTACATAAACATAGTTAATTAGAATCTCTGGGATAAGTTTATGCATATTTACATGGTTGAATGCTAACTAAATAGTTATGCTTATTATTCTAATGGTGATTTTGATATATCAGAAACCTGGCTGGTGAAATTTCACAAGAGTTTGCAAAACGCCAGGTTAGTCTCAATCTCCTTAAAATTATGAGTGAAAGTTTTGACTTTGTTATAAATTTTATGTTTGTTGGTTAATATAGTGTTGAAATTTGTTATATATTCCCTGTTGGTTGCTTTACTTAACATATCTTCTTCTACTGGTTCTTTTGCAGTTGTTCTCTTTAATGCATTTACTGGTTTATGGTGATTGGTGGATTCATAAATGCATTTATTTTAGTTTTGAATAGGATTTTAGTGCAACCAATTTGGCCAATAATATGCTATATACCTTTAACTAATTCAATCTTATTATACTTGGGAATTGGCATACTTCAATTGCTAAAAATTTCTCAAATTGTCTTTAATTTCATTAATTTCAAAATTTTAAAAATACACAATGAAGTTTCTGTTATTCTATAGTCTGCATTTTCTTCTTGGTATTTGGTATACTCTTTTATTTTTTTTGGCTAAGTCATGAACTACTGCTCTTTGTAATTTTCCAAATTCTTGTATTTTGTCATGCCATTAACAATAAGTAGTGGTGGCAATTTCTTGTCCAACTCATCATTTGCCTGTCAAGTAGGGTTAAGCGATGACAGAGTGCAAATCTACTAGGTTCTTGTATAGATGGTGACTACAAGATGATTAGGTCATTAATATAGTACTATCATGGTGTTAGTGTTAAGTTTCTTCTTGTATATGCATTTGCAATTTGTTGGAATCCTAGCTAGCTTTACTTAAAGAAACTTTGTTTCTAGTGGTTTACATGATACAATTTATGTGGTAGTGCACTTGAGGGGGAAAATGTGGTCTAGTTTGGTTAGTCGATTTTGACAGCCTAGGAAAACTAGTTGATTGGGTTAGGTTGGTTAGCATGCTCATCAAAATTAGCCCATTGGTAGTTATGTGCTAAACAATAATTAACTAGTGCATTGAGTGGGCAGGGGACTGGTTCATAGCTTATGCATCTTAGTATATAGGGCTAACCTGATTGATTAAGCTATTACAACTTCTATCCATGGTAATATAAGATGAATTACCCAAATTTGCGGGAAAAAAAGTATTAAAATGTGGTACACATTGCCACATTTGCACATGCATATGCATGTGTGGTCCCTTGACCAATTGCCTCTATGCTGTATGTATGTGGTCATACTGCATATGGACCAAAGAGGTGGCACACTTATCATTGCACGGTTCAGTATCATATGGCTGCATATATGAACCTACTAGCATTTTGGCGCTACATATGTTATGGTTGGATTCAAGTTGTTGGTTAGGTTTGATATGGATCTAAAGTAGGCATGTTATGGGTATTAATAGTGGTAAAATGTCAATTATATTATAGTTGTTGCTATTGGGTGTTAGATACTAAGTAAATAAGCACTAATATCTATTATTATTACTAAGATAGCTATTTTCCATCCATAAAAAAAATCATTATTATTGTAGCTTTTATTGCACTTAATATATTATATATATATATTTAAATGGTTATGATGCTGGAGTGCTTAGGATACAAGTCCTGGCCGCACGGGTCGTGGATCCTGGTTGCACAGGTTGCGGATCGCGATTGCATGGGTCCCATATGCATGGGTCTCAAAACACGACTAGTTTTTGATGATTAGTTGTTTTCTTATCTCAATTAGGAAAGTAAATGTAAGTTAATTCTAGCAAGTTTTGATTTTTTGTGAATTTTTTTTTGAGAATTATTTTATGTTATTAGAAAAATTAGCAGTTAGGATTCTTCGAGTCAGAATAGGACTTGGAATCCCACATTGAAAAGTTGAAGAAAAGAGTTCCTTTGTACTTATAAATACCCCCATCGGGACTACTCTTGTAATCAATATTGAAGATTTTTGAGTAGTGGAAATACAATTATGGAAATTATTCTCCCTTTGTTTCTCTTTATTCTATCTCTCCTCCCTTTGGTGGATTCTTAGGATTTGCGAGTGAGCGTTGTGAGAGCTATATCCTTGGAGTGGCCTGTCAAGATGGTATTTTCGGTCTTAGAAGAAAGTGATTCTGCCGCTGCTCCTCTTCCAACTAGTGTCTTCCTTCTGTTGAACATGTCGTCGTGAGATTTCTACCTTGCCATAATTGGTGGCACCGACATAACCTTCCTTCGAGTTTTTCAGCTGAAATTCAACACCTCCCTAGTACCAGATTAAAAGATAGCAAACACATACACCTGCATATGCAGCCCTTATACTCCATATGCACTATGCCGTCCCTTGATTGCTTATAAACTGCATCTGCTTTTTAAAACACTGCAAGAAAATGACCTTTGCTTAGTGCCTTTCTAAGAGTTAGATGAAAGAATGATTTTATCAGTAATGTCACCAAGATTGTGCATTTGGATGCCTTAGTACTCAAAATATTGCCTACTTAGTTTTTTCGGAATTCATTTGCTTCAAAAGTGCATTAAACTACACAAGTGTTTTTTGCTTTAGGAAAACTACAAATTGCTTTGGAAATGTGGAATGGGATAGAAATAACATGTTGAGTTTTATGTCTAGTAACCACAAAAAAGAAAAAAAAAAGTCGAGGACTCAATGTGCAATGATGATTAAAACTTTGGAATGATTGCTAAATTTCTGTGTTTCTTCCTCTTTGCCACTATTTCCTATATAACTTTAAACTATGTGATATGCATTTCTTTGCTAGATCTTGTTCCATTCCAATCTCACATTGTAGTTCATAGGATGTGAGAAAGAAAATAATTAAATAAAAGAAAAATATAAAAGAACAAATGCAGGATAGCATTGGTTACCCACATGGAGGACACAAAATTGGCATTTTTTTGACCTTATGTTTTCTATCTCAATGTCAGAGTCATGTCTTGGAGTTGTTGAGTTGAAAACTTAATATTCAAGCGAGGTCTTTGCCATTCATTTTTGGAAGTCCTTTAGAATGTACAAAATGATTGCTTGCAATCTTCAAAATGAGTTCGATGTATGTGCAAAGTGCCAATGTTTGCCATACCAAACTGTAGGATCTCATATCAAGTGTATCATACCATACGAGTAATGTACTCATAATGTACCAAGGTTCAATGCAGCACAGGGGCTAAATCGGTCTATGCCAATTAGAACTGAGCATTTTCACACAGTTGTGTTGTACCAACCCATATTGTTCGGTATCGGGCAGTACCATGGCTGAGTGAGAAAAAAGAGTCTCCCAACCCTATCCCGGTACAATACTAGACCAAGCATACCATATTATATTGGTATGTTATCTGGTGCCAGTACAATGAATATTGATGTAGACTTGATTTAGTCCAAAATTAGCACTTAGGTTTTGCTTAATCCATAGAACTAATGAAAAGTTGTGCCTACATGAAATAAGAAGATGAAAATGAAGAATAAGTTGAATTATTAATGCATATATGATGTATAAGTTCTGCTAAAAATGGATTGTAAAGATAGGTATACTCTGTATGTTGAACAACATGCCTATAATGCTGCACCTACACTATACTTATCTTAAGCTTGAAGTCCTAATGCTGATGCCTTCTTGCATCCTGTGCTTTCTCTTGCCTTCACACCTTGTGGTGGTTTGACCATCATGAAATGCCTTTAAAGGGATAAACATTAATTTGGTGAAGGATATGGCTGATTTTGGTCAGGTTTCTCTATGATTTGTTAACATTAGGTCTGATTGAACTTGTGATCCCATAACATGCAAACAATTTTTCTATATTGAAGCAAAAGTTAACTGCACTTTCAGTTGCATGCAATTAAAGATGATCAAGGACCAGGTCAATAAGTAGTATTTATGTAATTGTAAACTAATTTTGAGTCCTCCTTGATTAGCTCGCAAGGAACCCTTTTGATGAAGAGAATTTATATGAAGCATACTGAGACCAGTAATGCATATGAATTCATTTTGCGAAAGCACATCCGGATATTGTCCCTATGACCTTGTCTCTTTCCCAGTCCAGTCATCAACATGTAATATTTGTGGTACTTGTGTTTCATGATTACGCAACTTTAGCTGCTCATTATGCTCATAATGTGGTCTCTTAATTGGTCCTTTTATGATGGAGGAATTGCTTGTATGGTTAATGAAGCTTGGCTCTCAATTAACAGTGAGCTCACGTTTGTTGATAAGCCATATGTTTAGTTGAAATGTTGCTTACAATCTCTTCCATCTATCAATTGTTATAGCTAACATGATTCTTACCATGATCCTTAAGGAAAAAAGAACTTATGTTGTGTAACTAACTGTGGATTACTACTTGATTAGGTTAATGCTAATCAATTCTTGTTTACATCGAATAAATCATTATGTAAAATAATTGATTACTTAGTTCCTTCAACCCTCTTGCTTGTGAGCTAAAGGAAATGATTTTTTTTAAAATTTTAGTTCTTCAACAAAGGTCTTTTCTTTCTTAGGTTGTTTTCTTGCTAGTTAGTTCTTATTCCCCAGAAGTTTTCTAACTCAAGATATATACTAGGTTTTGAAATCATGCATTTGGGACTCATGGTAGGTAGGTTTATTAGTTGGTTAAGCTGGTTCGGTTTGAGCGCCTAAAGGCCAAAATCTTGGGCATGGGCTGAGGTTTTAGGTCATGGTCTAGTTTGGGGCTAGGAAACCATGGCACATCTAATTTTCTGGATGAGCTCAAACTCGGAGTTTTAATAAATTTTAGGCCAGGGTACTATGTGGTTATTTGCTCCCTCTTTGGAATCTTGTAATGATACCTCTCAACTAGGATCCTGAAAAGAATACTTAGTGAATCAAGGTAAAGGTAGTTGTCTACACTCTCTTTTCAATCATATAGCTTATACCCCTCAACTAGGATTCTGATAAAACTTAGTGAATCAACCAAGAGGTGGGGGTAAACTATCATTCTACTGAAGCCTCTAGAAATGCTAATCAAAGAGAATTGTCCTTTTATCATTCTCCTTTTGTCTCCTTCACCCTCTCCTACTGTCCATTTTCATGGAACCTAAGGAGTCAATACCTCTTACCCAAGGTTTGCCAAACTGGTTTTAGAGGGGCCATCATCTTGCGACTGGTTCAGCATGGTATGGGTCCATATCATGCCATTCCGAGGTGTACTGATAGGGAGAGCTGGAGAGGGAGGAGAGGGAGAGGGAGAAAAGGAGAGAGGAAGAGGGTGGGAGGAAGGGGGAGAGCAAGGGAAACCATAACCATGACCTGACCTCGAGAGAGAGTGAAAGAGAGGAGGGAGCGCGCGCGCGCACGAGAGAGAGAGAGAGAGAGAGAGGGAGGGGAAGTGAGAGGGAGGGGGAGTGACTTATGTGATAGGTGGGGCACATCAAGCAGCTAGGGAGGGGGCGCAGTGTTCACGAGCGAGGGATGCTCGCAAGAGAGTTCCAAGCCAAAAAGGGAGGAGGGGGGGGGTGTGCTTGCTTGATTTTTTTGAGTTGGGGACCCAAACCAAAATAAATAGTTGAACCATGTTGGTCTCTAACTAGTCTGGTTCGGTACTCTATGAACCAGCCTGTTCGGCATGATTTGGCATATCTTGCTCTTACCTATCTCTTTATCCTCTATGTGTGACCTTGTTCCTCTCTTGGCGATGCATGGTGACTTAGGACTTAACCTAGGTGGTTCTAATGAAGATCCTTGCAGCCTTGGTCCACTTGGCGCATCTATCGACTTTACCTGTAGACCCATTTTCTTCACCTTAATTTTATTTTCCTTCTTGATTCTTGGGATGGCTTTTGCTATTTTGGTGCAGGAACATCAATCATCCAATCTAGATGTGGTTCTGAGCCTATTATTTGCGCTGGAAATCCTAAGTTATATAAAGATGATGAGTGGTTCTATTTAGGTAAATTTTGGTCTGGGTAAGATCCAAAAGAAAAAGGCTTAGTTTGACATGAAAACCGGGCAAGTTTTGTCCTTAGGCTTTGGGCTGGGCTTAGCCCAATATTTTGTCCAAGCCAAAATTATCCTAGATTGTAAATTTTACAATTTTGGCAGTCTTGAGCCAAAGAGATCTAGTTTATTTTCTTGCTGGACTTGGCTTGAGCCAAAGGTCTTAGTCTAGGCCAAATTCAGGCCTTGGCCCTATTTGGTCTATCTTGGCTTGTTGGCACCTGTAATGGTATATATTATATAAAGAGGCTTAGTTTATGGAAGATGAATTTCATCATATTGGTTGGCCAAATGGTGGTTGGTTTCCTAAGGATGGTTCCAACATTACTTTTTAGAAAGTGTAAATTGGGAGGTATGGGTGGTAGTGGCTTATGTGGACTTTTTATTATTAATTATTTTAATGTAAGCCTCCCTGCTTCTGCTTGCAAATGGTCTGTTATAGCTTGACTGATGTCCTTAGCATGAGGGTTTGGACTTGTAGATTTATACTTGACCTGCCCAACACATCATTGCTCCATAACCTTTTCGCAACCTAGTATGCTTATGGTTTGCCGAACCAGTAATGGAGGGTGTACCAGCCAGTGGTTGGTTCGACATGGTATGGGTTTGTGCCATGCCATTTTGGGGCGTATGGAACAGTGAGAGCTGAAGAGGGAGGGGGAGATGGAGAAAAGGAGAGAGGAAGAGAGGGGGAGGGAGGGAGGAAGGGGGAGGTTAAGAGGGAAATGTATCCCTAACCCTTAAAGAGAGAGAGAGAGAGAGAGAGGGCCAAAGGAAACACTAACCCTAACCTTTGGAGTGAGAGAGGGAGGAGGGAGGGGCTTATTGGGGCGGATGCTTGTCGACCATCGCAAGTAGGGGGTGGGGAAGAGGGGGGGGGTTGTTAAGCGAACTAGGGCCCACTCAAATCAATTGGATGAACCATGCCAGTCTCCAACTGGTCTTGTTCGGTACGCCTCGAATCGGCTAGTGTGACATGGTTCAGTGAACCTTGCTACATATCATCTTAGGCTCAGTTTACAAATGTACTCATCTGAAAGCAACTACTTAAACCAAGCAGAATGATACACCGGACTTGTTACATAAATTTTAAAAATTATTAAAGAATTTCATTATGATGCAAAATTGCAAGTTATGATTTGTTTAGATGTGTTCCAAGAGGAGCCTTTCAAAAGCTCCCTTTACATTTGTCCGGTAAAGCATGCAGGTGCATGTTGTACTTGACTAATTCAATATACTGGCCGTTAATACAATAACCATGTCAACCCCACTAACGAAATGCCTAACCACACCTTTTGACACTACTAAAGGCAGTTTTTGCTAGCAATCTTAGAGTACCATGTTATCATTGTCCTTGTTGACTAAGTTTCATTTCTACTTGAGTTATAATGAGCCAGCCTTAACAACAATGACTTTTAGTGCACTAAAGTTTTTAATGAGAGAAACA
>NC_026003.2:1200204-1214582 GCF_000442705.2 Elaeis guineensis
ATATATATATATATATATATATAAATATAATTAATGAAAATCAACGATTTTAGTGTCATTGTGTAGATCTTTTAAAGATTTATTACATATGATGAAATCATACCAAAATCATAAAATTTTGGTATGATTTTTCTTTATTTTCTTACTTTTTCATTCTTATTCTTTTTTTTAGCCACCAAAACATAAAAAATAAAATATTTACTAAAAGAATAACACATTATCTTACTCCCAATCGAAAATTGTTGTCTCTTCAAAGAAGTGCTGGAATTTGACGGAATTTTTTTTCTTTTTTCTAATTTTTTCGGGAGCTTTCGATCTTTCGTGTTGTTGAAAGTCTGAGAACGCATCTTTTGGGAGTTCTGAGAGATCCTTTTGACTTTTACTGAGAAAAGAACGTCCGGCTGTCAATTAGGTCCCACCACAACACCCACACCCCCCACCCTCCATGTGCTGTCGGTATGGTTTGGTTCAACACCGAACTGTGCCGAACCAAGCCGTACCATCCGATTTTGGATGGTATGGCTCCGAACTGCTCGATTTGGTGCGGTTTGGATGGATTTTTTAAAAAATAGGCTCGAACCAGATCGGCTGGCCGTCGGTCCGGTTCGATACGCCCTGTATCGGACGGTTCGGCCTGGTACGGCATTCCATGATTTTATTTCTTTGTCATCTCACATTCTTTAAGAATGATTTAAATGTGGTTTCATGTGCGAGATGTCAATTTACAAGTGACATCACATAGCAGTCACCTATGATATCACTCCAAGGATATGCGGCAGAAGCGATCAAAGGATAGTTACTCTCTTTCATTGAAGTTACCACCCTGATATGTACTCACATGATAGCAGGCCTATCTGAAGATTAACTTCTTAAATTTAGCTAGGGATCCAGATTGAGACTATTGAATCCACTTGCCAAGCATCTTGGTATGGATGTTGTCACTCCAAGGCATGTTAATGCATAGCATGTTTTGAATATTACAACCTAATCTTGGAACTGATTGCAAGGTAATAGGCGCTCATGAGATATGACTTCCAATATGGATCAGTATGTCTGGGAAATGCATTAAATTGTGGCCAAGCCAGTGTCAGCGCAGAACATGTGTTATATTGGTTGTGAAATTTTTTGCAGTTGTAGAGGTGACACTAGTATCTGTGGATATGCCGATGAACATGCGCTTTCAGCTATATGGATGGTGGCATCAAGATTTATTGGTTACATACCATAACCATAACCATAACCATCAAGATTTAATAGTATTTCTATTGCAAGTTTCTCCATATCTTTCCTCAACCTCTGATTTAACTTAAGTCTTCCCTTTTTTTCTAGTCACAACCTTCAACAGAAACAAAGTACCTGCTGCCTCAAATCTATTTAACAGTTACATGCTTTTGGAAAAGTTTTATTAAAAAATCACCACAGAATCAGGTTTTTAGCATTTGCATTAGTGCTTGAGGGCATATTGTTCAACTACTGTTTGGTGTTTGGATTTGGCATGAGATATTGCCCATTCTATAAATGGGACTGTTTGAATTTGCATTTCCTTGGCTGCTAATATCTGCACAGATGTTCAAGATATTACTCGCCTGATGAAGAAGAGAAATAGGTTCAGATCCAAGTTTTGCATGGACTGGTCATTTATCTTATAAGCTTCTTTAGCTGCGTTGAAACCTCTCTCTCTCTCTCTCTCTCTCTCTCTCTCTCACGCACACACACACACATTTTCTCAATGATTTTTTACACTCTACATTTCCATGAGCTGTGGTGCTAATAACCAATCCAATCAAGTGCTTCTTAGTCAGTTATGCTTCTTAGATGCATCAAACTACAGTGACAACACTTGTCATTAAGTTTAACATGCTGTGCAAAATGTTGGAACAAATTTCTAATTCAATATGTTTTGCAGCTACCTCCCGAGTCCTGATGATGTATTGGCACTGGATATAGCATATACAATTTATATGAAGTTTGAAGACTACGCAAGTGCCTTACGTATTGCACTTTTTATTGATAACATTCAGGTCCACTTGTGAGCCTTCTAGTTTTCCAAAAAAAGAAAAAATACCTTCGCTGGCTGAACCAAGGTTTAGCTATCATGAACATGCTCTAATGAGACTTCATTGCCATGACAGTATGTGAAACAAGTCTACACATCGACAGAGGATCTGTTGTTGAAGAAGCAATTTTCTTATATTATTGCACACCACGTGAGCTATTCTTATCTTATTAAACATTTATTATTGGAAGCCTTGGTCAATTCAATTCCTTATGGTTGGGCACATGCATTATAACTAACATATACAGGGTTTTTGATGTTTACATAGTTTACATGTCCACTGTTTGCTCAAGTAAGAATCTGCATCATTATTTTATTGTGTTTGGTTTGAGCTATGTATATTGGTAAATTTGATGCTCCGCTATATATGTACTTTCTCATTATATTTCCATGTGATGTTTGATGATCTTGTTTTACTGATTATCTGTTCTGTAATTCAGGGATTAGCATTGGAGCTTGATGATAATATAGCTGCAGATGATGATGATAGGGAGGTCTTGCAGGATATAGTCAACAATGCTAAACTAAGCGAAGGATACCTTACTCTTGCTCGTGATGTTGAGGTCATGGAACCCAAATCTCCTGAAGACATCTATAAGGTGCTGACATTTAAAATACCCATTTATAATAGCCTGAGTATATCACACCTTTATTTTTTCTTCGTATTAACAAATAGAAAAATGGGTATGCCTTTCATATATTTTGTATTTGTTGAATCGAAAACACAAATATGGTCCAAAGCTTCTAACAAAAATGACAATTTGCTGCTTGCTCTTTGAGATTTGCTTGTAATGTAAATTTGTAAATTCCCCTTCCAGAGATTTTACATAGATTACTAATTAAGTCAGCAGCGGATAGCAATTCATGTTTAGGTTATGAATTTGGCCAACAAGTTATTATTGATTAACATTTGAATGTTCTAATGGATCCTTTGTTTAGTGAGGTATGGAGTTCATGCTTTTGTCTTGCTCCTCTCTTCCTGTCAAAGTTTTAATGAGCATTGGTTTTAGTAGTTTGCATGGACATATACTAGCATGTAGATATGTATTCAATTAAAGTAATGAAAATTCTGATGTATCATTTTTAAGGAAAGAGTTATGCACACAAGACATGTTGTTATATATTCAATTAAACAATGAAAGCTATGATCAAGATACATCATTTTTAAGAAAATGTCTCGCGTGTATTCAATTAAGAGAATGGAAGCTAAGATGTTTAAGTTGAAAGAAAATATCAAAAAGCTTATACGGAACCAAATATGTGGTTATCCATGCGTGCATTCCTTGCCTGTGTGCTTCATTTTAGTAATGCACATGCCTATCTTATTAGGTGCACTTGATTGATGGCCGGGCAAGTGCAAGTTCCAGTCTTGATTCAGCTCGACAGAATTTGGCAGCTACGTTCGTGAATGCATTTGTGAATGCTGGATTCGGTCAGGTAGCCATGAGTATTTTTTTTCCCTAATACATATGCATGCATCTTTCTATGTATTGTCATTTTTTGGTATATAAAGTAATCTGAATCTTCCCTCTGCTTTTGTGCAGGATAAATTGATGACTGTTGCATCAGAATCTTCAAGTGGTGGATCTTCAGGTAGTTGGTTGTTTAAGAACAAGGAACATGGAAAGGCCAGTGCGGCAGCCAGCTTGGTACAGTTTTTGTCCTTGTGTGTTATCTGCTATTGAGCTCTTAATGACTGTCACAAAATTGATGCCTTTTGTTCTTACTAACAGGGGATGATTCTGTTGTGGGATGTGGACTCTGGACTTGCTCAAATTGATAAATATCTGCACAGTAATGACAACCATGTTGTTGCGGGGGCTTTGCTAGGTGTTGGGATCGTCAATTGTGGTGTAAAGAATGACTGTGACCCTGTGAGTTATCTTTTGTGTGTTCTCACAGGAGCATAGAGTTTTTCTTTTGTTTGCAGTTTATCTCTTATGGAATTTCACTGTTTATTTTATTTTTTCCAGGCATTGGCACTTCTTATGGACTTCATTAATAAAGAGGACAGTGTCATTCGAATTGGAGCAATTTTGGGCCTTGGCATTGCATATGCTGGTTCACATAAAGATGAGGTGACATTCCTAGAGTTTCTTTTGTCTGTAACCCCTGATTATTACATGTTCCTGTTTTTCGCTGACATTCTTTGGAATATCAGGTTAGAGTTCGCCTATCACTTATCATGGGAGACCCAACAATGCCTCTTGAGGTTCTTGTATTTTCTGCCATCACCCTGGGGTTGGTGTATGTTGGTTCTTGTAATGAAGAAATTGCTCAGTCTATTATCTTTGCCTTAATGGACCGTAGTGAGACTGAACTGAATGAACCACTCACCCGCCTACTCCCTGTAGCCCTTGGCCTTCTTTACCTTGGAAAGCAGGTAGTATTTTTTTTTCGGCCTCCAGCTTCTTTTTTTTTTTTTTTGTATTTCTTGTATTTGATATTTTTTTCTCTAGCATCACTTCTGAAGTTTCATCTATGAAATTGCTACTTCCTTTCGAAAGCTACATTTTTGTTACTAAAAGCATCTTGTCAGTTGAACTTAGTCCAGGATTTCCTATTGGTGGAAAACTGTATATTATTGGAGTTATTTCTATTTAAGGGCTTGTTTGGATGTCCACGCCGAAATCCCATGGGATTCATGGGTTTGGACTAGTGCAACTAGAAAAAAAGAAGTGTGGGCTAGACTTATATTCTCAATACCCAAGGGCCTTTGGAGTGGGCTGACCCGAATTCAATAGGGAGAAAAAATTGATCAGCCCGAATCCATTTTTTCTCCCTATTGGATTCGGGCTAGCCCATATAAAAGAGAGTCTTGGAAGGTTGTAGACATAGGCTTAGCCAGCCTCTGATTCATTATTTTTTGAGGTTATGCTAGCTCAACCCACGAATCCTGTGGAATTTTAGGTCCAAATATCCAAACAGACCCTAAGTAGGAAAAAGGGACCTTGGCTTTGGTTGCTTTGTGTGGATGCTCCCGTCCCAGGTTTGATTGTATGACTAATTTGCTATCTCACCAAGAAGACTAATAGGATGGCCTTGTAGGTTGCATGGCTAGACCAAGAGTTGCCCTGTTCTCAATCAGGGTTCCAATTCAGAGTTTCATATGTGAGCGAGCTTGAGAGCCAGGTGTAGAATGTTCCTTCTTTTATTTTATTTTATTTTATTTGCTTTTTATGTGTATGTTGTATATGGTGGGGTGTGGCATGGTTATTTCTTGATCTGCCAAGTTTTTTGGTAAACTTTGGAGAAGGCATGTCGGTTTTTTATTTTTTTCACAAATTTTTGTTCAGTTGCAGTTATGAAACTATCTTGACTGCAGATATTACCTTTATGTCATGGACATTTCTATGTTATTGATTGAAGCATGCATTTCACGTGGTTGGTTAGCAGCATGGTTTATCATGTTCTTATCTAGTTTAACTCTTTTGTCTGCAGGATAATGTTGAAGCTACTGCGGAGGTCTCCAAGACATTTAATGAAAAAATTAGAAAATATTGTGATGTCACACTCTTGTCTTTGGCCTATGCTGGAACAGGGAATGTGCTTAAGGTCTTTTGTCATATCTGTCTTAACTCTTAACTATGGTGCAGCATCACTTTCATGAGAGTTCAGCTAGCTGATTAGTATCATCAATTTCTCTTGTCATGCAGGTCCAGAAACTTTTGGGGTACTGTGCTCAACATCTAGATAAGGGCGAGACTCATCAGGGACCTGCTGTCCTTGGAATTGCTCTTATTGCAATGGCTGAAGAATTGGGTCTTGATATGGCTATCCGGTCTCTGGAACACCTTTTACAATATGGAGAGCAGAACATTAGACGAGCTGTACCTCTGGCTCTTGGTATACTATGCATATCCAATCCAAAGGTAGGTCAATCTTATGGATGTTGGCTTTCCAGATTTGCCACATTACGTTGCTATTGAAGTTTCACACTTGGAAAAAGAGTAAAGGTGGGCAAACCACATCCTGATAATTCCATGTTTAGCAAGATGGTCATGCTTCGCATGACAGTTTGGTTTGTAACGATTGTTGAGTTTGACTTGATTCATGTATAGTTCTCAGTAGAGCAGTTGCAACTGACTTGTGTTTCTGCACAGCAGACTAAATGCTGTTGTGGCCAAATTTTTGTTTGGATACCCTGACCCTATATGTGATGTTGCCACATGGTCAGGAGTTGTTGAGTAGAGCAAGAAAATGAATAAAGAAGTGGGAGGAGGCTGTTGCTTCCCCACTCCTAAATTTTTGGTTTTAGGCATCCATTTTAAAATTTGATTTTTGGTACACCGAAAATCCTTGAGATGTGTTGTCTACAGACTCCTGCAACATGAAACTTTGTCTCGTGGCCTGGTCTTTTCAAACCTTTCAACTTGAATCTGAGATACCATAATGGCTGGGTGACCAAACTCTGAAAATCAGCCATCCTATCTTTAAGTCTAGAATTTTTATATTGATTATTTTTTTTGCGGCTTACAGAGTCCTGTTTGATCAGGTCAATGTCATGGACACACTAAGCAGACTCAGTCATGATACAGATGGCGATGTGTCTATGGTTTGTGCCCCTATACACTGAATTTTTTTTTTTTCATTTTATTTCATCAGGTCATTACTCTTTTAATCTGACATTTGTTGTGCAGGCAGCAATTATTTCCCTTGGCTTGATAGGTGCAGGCACCAATAATGCTCGAATAGCTGGCATGCTTCGCAACCTTTCAAGTTATTACTACAAAGAAGCTGGCCACCTCTTCTGTGTAAGCATAAATGTCCTTTCCCTTTGTATTGTAGCAATTCATAATTCTCAAGTCACCATTTTTCAAGTATATATGTAGGTGAGGATTGCTCAAGGTCTTGTACACCTGGGGAAGGGTTTACTAACTCTTTCACCTTACCATTCCGATCGGTTTCTATTGTCTCCGTAAGCATTTTCCTTGGAATCATCTCATCCCTTGATATGATAAACAAACATAAACCCCATAAATCACAATTATTCTCTCTTTACAGGACAGCTCTTGCTGGACTTGTTACTGTATTGCACGCTTGTTTGGACGTGAAGTATGTTATCCTTGGGAAGTATCATTACATGCTTTATGTCTTTGTCTTAGCCATGCAGGTGTGTGGCCTGAAACATCTAACCCATGCCTTTTCTTTGTAAGCCTGCAACAAGTGCTCAATAAATTTCAAGCTTCCTCTTTTATTGCAGCCAAGGATGCTAATGACAGTGGATGAAAATTTGAAACCTCTCTCTGTTCCTGTACGAGTGGGTCAGGCTGTTAATGTGGTTGGCCAGGCGGGACGGCCAAAGACTATTACTGGATTCCAGACGCATTCTACCCCCGTCTTACTTGCAGCAGGCGAACGAGCTGAGCTGGCCACTGAGAAGTATGATATGATGACATAATGAGTCGTTTGATTGCATATCTTTGTTTTCATTTATGTTTAATTGTTATCTTAGTGCTTGAATGTGTTAACTTTGTTTGTATATGCAGATATATTCCACTCACCCCGGTATTGGAAGGATTTGTTATCCTGAGAGAGAATCCGGACTATCATGATGATCATTAAGGACCTGCAACTGCACATCCTGCATGGAAGACCAGGTGAAGTAGGTGTATGCACTTGGTGTTAGTTGCACTGCTTTGTTTGAGAAACAGTGGCTCTGACAGCTATAAACACATGGTTCTAGTTTGGAGCCCGAATATATTGGTGAGAAAAGGAGCAGGGAAAGGGATGCTATGGTTGTAAATTTTAACAAACACAAGATAGATTTTTCCAAAGATTTTGTTTTTTATTTTCTTAAACTACATGCTACCTTGTCATTCCATTATTTTTCCTATTCAAATGTCTCTGTTTCCTCTTTGATGCAGAAAAATCCGTAGCGATTCTGTATAAAAAATTGTGAGAAATGGCTGAGCACTAGTTGTTCGGTTTCGCTTGCTCACACTTTGCCGCAAGCAATTTTACAACCTTCATTTTCATCTAGGGCAGCCGATGGGTCTGGTCGAATTGGGCCATATGCATAATTCTGGGCCAACAGTTTCATATTCGGGTCTTTGTTTAGGATCCAAAGCTCAGGTTGGATCAGGTCCATAGTAGATATTTTAAACCGAGCGGGTCTTTTGAGTCAGAGTATATACTTTTTAATTTCATTCAAGAAATTGATCATTTTTGACGTACAAGTTTGTGAATTATACTTTTTAAAATTATATATTGATATGTTTGAGAACGCTACAAAGAAGAGTTCATCAAAGTAATCAATGGATGTTTAAATATAAACAAGTGAAAGTAGGTGGGAGAAGATTGGGTTCTTGAGACAAGCAGAGAGAGATCACTTTAAAGGAGGAATGCTTCAATGAATTGGAAGGATATTCAAGTGAAAGAGGTCTCATGCAATTTCGGTTTTGGGTAGGTAGGTCGGGTTGGGTCTTTTCTTTTTTTGTCAACCCAAACTAGATCTGTACGGTACATGGATTGGATTAGGTCAGAAAATTTAAAATCCTGATTTGACTCAGTTTTCAAAGAGGATCTAAATTTTGATTCCACCAAGACCTATAGGTTTTTAAAGATCAGTTAGGTTGGGATCGGTTCAGGTCACAAGTTGACCTAACCCATTTGCAATTTTGCTTTCCTCCTTGATGGAGTTGACTTCCACCCCATTGAGCCACTATCACCCCCTATATATAGTTGATATATAGCCAATATCAATTATTTAAAAATATTTTTTACTATAATAGTATATTATTTTAATCCAAATATATAGTTATTGTGATACAAAAATGTTTATTAACATATAGATATTAGTACTACTTCTACATTAAATTTGTGGTGGAGCTTCCCTCAAAATAATAATCGTATGGCATTATTATTAATATTCTATTATTATAATTCTCATTGTAACAACTATTGTATATAGTTTAAATAACAAAATCATAATTAAATTAATATTATAATTAATCATTATTTTAAATTAATATAATCATTTTTTATTATATAGGAATATCAGATATTATAATATATAAAGAGATTGACTTGGCTATGTTGTGTGGATCTCCATTCAATCTCAATTTGGTATAAATTAGATAATTGAAATCCTACGTCAATGATTCAAGTTATTAGATGTAATTTACAAACTCTAAATTATTTTAATATTAAAAAGAATGTAGTCTAAAGAGTCCTAACATATACATCAAATGGTCAAAAAATTGGATAGTTTAAGTAACATCAAATAATACATATTCTTTTTGACCACTTGATGCATAACCAAGAGTCTTCACATCTCATGATTTTTGATATGTAAGTGATTTTGAGGTAATTGATCATATTCAATACTCAAATCATCGATTTAAGATTCCTATCATCTAATTTAGATGATTGGATCTATGTGAAGATCTTTTTTGATCACTTGATGTCTATGTTATAGGTCTCTAAATCACATAATTTTTAATAAGTAATTTTTTAGAGACAGTAGATTATATCCAATATCTCAGATCATCGATATAAGACCCTCATCATCCGATCTAGATTTGATCAGGTCTAAGTGGAGATCTACTCAAGTGTAACCAAGTCAATATATATAATTTCAGTATTATTATTATTTAGACAATATTACAATAATTATCATTTTATATAATATTTAATAGTTCATATATTAATTATAATAATATATAGTTACTATAAGTATCAAGTTATTTTTATAATAATGTATTATATCTTGATATGTTACATGATATACCAAAAAGTCAATAGTTAGTCGTTGGTCAAAAATAATAAAAATAAATAATTCACTATTTTCATTCATAATCTTATTAGGTCATTTGAGGGTTGTGACATCTCTTTCAATAGCAGACAACGAACTAGCTCCAAATTTATTTCAACAAACTAATAAAAATGATTGTTTGTACTGCAAAAAAGCAAAAATAGTAATCCTATTTGTAGTTGCCAGTATGGTTGCAGGGAAATGGAATTGCAAGCAAACAACCTTCTATTAAATGCAATATAAAGAAAAGGATGATTTGCGCTCTTCCTTGACCTTATTTCCTTTTTCATTCCCAAGCTCCAAATTTTTAGGATCACTTTTATGGATTTGCTTTTATTGTAACCTCTTAAAGTGTTCAATGCTTGCTGTAACCTTATAAAGTGGCAATATAAGGTTGCTTTAGTAAGGCCACCAAATACAAGTGATCAAGTAAACTATTTCTATTAAATCGATTGCAAATAGGAGTGGCAATTTATGATTCAATACATCAACTTAATTTGCTAACAGTTTGCTTTAAGCAAGTTTGGGTTGGACATAAATGGTTTTGAGTCCTAAATGGGTTAATCGTCTTGGATCTATTTATTAAACAAATCAGGTTTAGATTTAGACCTTTGATCTATTTAATCTATTTTGACATATTAATTAATTGAATCAGCTCATAACTTGACCCTTTTAACCTATTTAAGATCTATTTAATCCATTCAATCAAGTTAACATATTTTTATTCCTTTTAGCCAAATCTACTTAATTTTTTTAACATATTGAAACTCATGTAGTTTATTAAAAACTCACATAACCTTTTTAACCCATTTAAACTGATTCAACATTTTTGTTAAACGAGTTATGTAGGTCAGGTCAAGTTTCCTATACAATAAGCAGCTTGAAATTAGATTTGAATTTTTGATCTATTTAATAAATAGTTCAAATTCAAGTTGATAAATTTTTTATCCAAACCACATCCGACACAACTTGATCCAACCTGACCTAACTAGATTGCCACTCATAATTGAAAACTTGATGTAGAAAGGATAAAATTTATTGGAGAGGCTAGAAGAACATCTTGATATACAAGTCAAAACCCAATTCAACTTAAAATCTAAACCTATTATGTTGGGGCCCAATCATCTATATCAATTTATTTATCTCCCAATAATTATTTCATGTGATGTTAAATCCTATACATGATGCACAACATTCTTCCCTTTCACATGTGAGCTAATTTCAACTCTCCTTCGAGTCCCATCCATAATTCTCTAGTGAAGTTCTATAACCAATTACTCTTTTGAGTATACCATGTAACGAACATTCTTTGTGCACCACGGGCGGTGTAGAAAATCTAACATGGAGCGTACTACTTTATTTAATTAGTCCACATAGCCGCTGCTTTCCAACATGCATTTAATGCCTACAGTTTATTTTTTCGTTTGAAAATTTTGAATGATGAAAATATCCTTACTCTTTAAAAAAAAATTATGATATCTAATATCTATATTAGGACATCCTATGTGTAGGAAGTCATAATTTTGATGCAGGATATCATAATATGCCATAAGATGTCATAATTTTTTCAAAGAGTAGGAGCATTTTCGTCATTCAAAATTTTTAAATGAAAAAATAAAACTGCAGGCATTAAATACATATTAAAAATGGTTAGACAAAATATTTCTTCTATATTATGACATCTTGGGCTATATTATGACATCCTAAGTCATATTATGACATCCTGCATACAGAAAGTCATAATTTGATACAAATATCATAATATGCCACAGGATGTTATAATTTTTTTTTAAAGAATCGAGATATTTTGTTATATAAAATTTTTAAATAAAAAATAGAACTACAAGCGTTAAATGCGCATTAGAAAATGGTGGCTACGTGAACTAATCACATAAAACGGTGCATTCTACGTCGGATTTTCTACACCACCTGTGGTGCACAAAGAATTTCTCTACCATGTAATACTGTATTACAAGAACTTATTCTTTAAGAGTCACACTATACTTTCATAGTTTGCTACCACTTCAGACCAAGAGTCATCCACTCTTACGTATAAGAGTCTACTATTTTTTTCCCTAAAAATAATTTGTTCATACCAATCTAGAGTGAGTACAACCACAAAGGTCAAAAAATAAGATATCTTATAACATTCTCAGGATCAATTTAATATCAATCCACAAGGCTTCATTTGAGTGCTCTACAACAAAGAATGCAATCTAGTCTGTTGTCTCATTAGCTTCATGATATATATGTTTGGTAATGAAGTAATCTCATCCTTAGCCAACTTATAGATATCCACAACAAGTAAGGATGGATTGCCTCCTTGGATAGGCTCTGAATCCAACCAATTATTGTAGCCGAGTCCCCATCAAGGAGGATGGATTGTGTTCCTAGCTCATAACTAGCACATGTGTTATCCTCCAAGCTACTTGCTGCTCCGCTCCCTAGACTGAGGTATCAAATAAAGAACTTCCATCGACTGTAATGAATCTAGCGTTAGGGCTCTGATCACAAATGCTGCTCCATCCTGACTCCCACCATCTAGGACACTACCATCAAAATTTACCTTAAGAAAGTTAGAGGTGAAGGCTCTAGGAGATGTAATTCATCCTATGTGCTGCAAGAGCTGACAAGGGGCCTTAAGTGTCCTGAGCTATCATAAGCTCTCCAATGGTATGCACACCAACAAGGATAGTTTGATGCCTCACTCTCTCCAAAGTCAACCTAAGAGATGGACTATTATTCTCAAAAATCTGTGTTCTTAGTCAACCAAATCTAATATACAATATACACCTTTAGGATAGCAGTTGGTCATGATATTCATCTACCTGCACCATCTCTAAACAAAACAAAAAAGATCTCGATTGGAGAATTTGATCACCACAGATTCTAGACATCCGCAGTGAGCATCCAAACCTGCCTGGCTCGACTGAACTAAACAACGTATGGTCAATAAACTCCTCCAACGGACACTATGGGCAAGTCAGAGAGATGATCATCTCCCACCAACTCAAGGCCCCTTAGTGGGGAGCCACTCCCAGGCTATTTCCAGAGGAATAGGATGACCTTCGAATGCATGTCAAGTCTCCAGATCTATATTAAGTCCCTCATACAGTCAGCTCACCTCTGAAGAGTGTATAAAGTTCTCGCACTATCACTCTTCAACTATAGGACTTCTACAATTCACATCAGGAATGTCATGCCCGGAGATCATAAGTGTCTGAACCCTCATCGTCAGATCTCCCAAATAATTACACCACTAGGGTAGAATTCCACATTCTCTCCTCTAATAGCAGTAAATCAGCAACATGCTCCACTACTGCTCCACATCCATAAAGGTCGGCCACTGACAAATGAAGGTAAGACAGCCATCTATCAGCCATGACATCCACACTCCGACTTCACCTATCAATTACCTCATGTTTACCAATGCAATAGAGCCATGAGAGCGATCTCTCTCCAAATATACGAGCTACATCAGCTAGCCCAAGTATCCATCTCATGGCCATGGCCATACTTCTCCTTCATCACTATGCTTCATAGGCTCTTCAGCTTTAGAAGGTACCTCACAATATACTTAGCAATTGAGGCCTCTCTTTTTACCACCGGGGACTAAATACCAAGACTACCCTCTTGCAACGGCCGACATACTAACTTCTAAGCAGCCAGGTGGATCCCATATTGCTCACCCTGAGTACTCCATAGGAAACTTTGAGATAGTTTCTCTATCTCCTTGAGAGAAGTCTTTGGTAGAATATTATTAGTCAAAAGATAGATCTACATGGAGCTTAGGATAGACTATATCAGAGTCAACCTTCCTATCATAGATAAGGATTTGGCCTGCCAATCCTCAAGGCACTCTTGGATTACATCATTGCATTAGCATACTCCCTTCAAAGCCTTTGACCCATGATGGACACCCCCAGATACTATCACACCTCCCCATGCTACTCCACAATCCCAAGGTGCTCTTTGATGGCTTACTTAACCTATGGTTTAATCTTTGGGCTAAAACAGATAATAAACTTAAGCAGATCAACCTTCTAACCCGATGCTGCACAATCATCCTCCAGGACCCCCTTGAAGAATTATAGCATTCCTTCCCTTAAGTCTGGTCTACAGAAGAAGCATCTGTAAATAATAAGTAAAAATTTGATCGAGCTTCCAACATCAGACAATAAGCATGCAAGGCCTGATTCATATAAGCAGTACACAAAGCATGAGATAGGCTATCTATATAAATAATGAAAGATAGAAGAATAGGGGGACAGCATTGGCTAAGGCCTATTAAGGAGTGAAAAAAGATAGATGGCATGCCGTTGATCAAAATAGAGAAGGAAGGGCCTAGATGCTGCTCAATATCTACCTAATCCCCACCTCATGAAATCCAAAGCTCTCTAAAGTGCCACAAAGGAATCGTCCATAGAATATATCATAGGCTCTTTTCATGTCAAGCTTGATAGCCATCAAACTCTAATGATAAGAGGCTCTCCAAGATAGTATATAAACTTTTGGATAATCAAGACAACATTAGTGATACTCTGCCCATCAACAAAAGCACCCTAC